>NC_088683.1:96562248-96747248 GCF_028017835.1 Emys orbicularis
TTGCAATATCGGAAGCCTACTGAAAAGATCAAGCTTCTGACTACAGAAGTCAAGATTCAGCATCTTTCGCATACAGCATTTGAAGCACCATACCAAATTCTGTCAAACAAAACTAACTTTTAACAAAACGCCACACCTGCTTCTTCCCTAGGTGATGGTTGAATCTCAGCAGTCTTTGCATCCTAGTATTCACAAAATATCTGCTTTCTCTGAGACTTGTAGGGGCAGAGTGACAGTCTGGGGCACTCACGATGCATTGAGTCAGGGTTGCTGCATTTGTGTCAGACTGCTGTTTTTCCTTTGCAGTTACCATTTGTAAAGTGGTCCACAATGTGGAACAGAACCCCCCAAAAGGGAGACACCCTGTATAAGAATTAAATACAGTGCAGGCAGATTTAGAGTAACACATTTGCCCTCACTTTCAAACGGATATGAGCAATAACACTTATGTTTCTGTTAAAGAGGAAATGTACTTAGGAAGGTGTAGGCATATTCTGACTAAAGTGTGATTGTAAAACCAAATACTTCATATTGCAGCAGACTTGTTTCATTTCACTAAAGTCTTGTCAGAACAAGCACTGATTTCCTTTGACTTCTTCGTAGTCTTTTCTTCTTCCACCTCCTTCCCCTTGCTTGTCGTGATTAGACCATGAGCTGGGATCCTAGGGATGAATATATGACAACATATCTGAAATAACTCAGTATGCAGCGTGCCACCAGTTCTCAATATTTGTTAGGGCATGTGCTGTATTTGCAGCGTTGTAGCCATGTTGGTCCAAAGATAGGAGAGAGACAAGGTGGACAAGTTACTGAGCGTTCTTCTGAGAAAAGTACTACCACTTAGCACTTTGGTGTTTTCCAAGTGCTCTGCAAACATTAATCATCTCTGAGATGGGGGACGAAAGGGAAATGGAAGCAAAGTAATTGAAGCCTTGCCTACAAAAGGGGAATGGGAAAACAGTTTGAACCAATTTCAAACTGATTCAGGTTAACAGTTTGTGCTGGCCATTTGGGTCGATATACGTGCCAAGAGTGGAGGAAGGCTGTGGAAATCTTTAACTAAAAAAGTTACTGTGCAATCAAGAAAAATAGAAAGTTCTGCACCAGATTTAGGCTTTTACTCTGTTTGGAGGGTTTTCTAGACTAGATCGGGATTTCCTGCTGCTTTTACCTTTTCTTCATAGCTAGCTCACAACTCTTTAAAATGAAAGTTTAGCTTCTGAAAAGCCTTCAGATTGAAGCACAGCCGAAGTAGTGCAGGGCTAGAAGCAGTGCTAAGGAGCAGGACACTGCCATCCCCATCAACTGCATGTGAATGGTCCAGCATAATTGCAATTACCATGTAAATATTGATGTTAGTAACCATTTTACTGATGATTCTCATATGGAAGCCAGCCAGTCATCCAGTGTGCTCCAGTCTGTGGAGCTGGATATACGACTACTTGTGTCTTGGATGTTCGTCATTTGAAAGGGAGTTGCATGAAAGTACAGCTGTGAGTTTTAAATATTCACATTTAATCTGATTCTGTTAATTATTTGGATAATTGAGGCTCTTAATCTTGTCTTTTATGTTACTATTGCTCAGAGATTAAAGAGGAAAACTCCTCAGTTTGTTTACTCTGTGTAGTTGACAACACTTTAAGATTGTTTTCTCCATAGTAAACTTTCACTGTTTTACATGGATTTTTTGCATAATGGGGGAAGATGGCAACTTTTTAGGTGTGAAAATGTGTGTGTAAAACCAGGCAGGTGAATGCATGCATGTAGTCCCTGAAATTACTTTACTCGTTTTAAGAAACTGACTAGATTTCAAGTTGATAATTAACCTTTTAAGACCATATATTGCTATAAAACAAGGAGATCCCTTAAAAAGAGATCAGCAGGGAAGCTGAGTAAATGTGGTTAACTGGAAGATTAGAAAAGGTAAGCAGAATCAAGCTTGTGAAATGTGGGAATTTGAATTATCAATAGGTTGAGGATGCTGACCTTGAAGATGGGTAGAGAGCAGGAGGAGGGTGACCATGCTCAGTAGCATGGCTAGCAAGCAGACTCGTCAATGATTGTGTTGAGGAGAAGAAAATGCCATGTGAGTTTTTAATCCAGTGGGTGTACTAGGTTTGAATGACTAGCGTTGGGTTTGAATTGAACTCAGTTGAAAATGAATTCTAACAAAGATCAAGAAATAACATTGGTTTTAAATGTAGATACACCATCGTCAGCAAGGGAGGTGGGATAGTTCACTGTATAATAAGTACCAAACTTGTGTTTTCTGTCCCTTCAGCAGGTTGCCATCACGAAAGCCAAAGTGGATTTCTCCGGTGTGGTGTGCCTGCCCCCTTCCGCCATTGCTGGAAATGGGCTGGACGGAGGAGGGGCTGGCGAAAATGATGATGAACCGGTGTTGGTGTCGCTTTCTGCGGCGCCAAGTCCCCAGAGCGAAGCTGTTGCCAATGAGCTGCAGGAGCTCTCCCTGCAGCCCGAGTTGACCCTGAATCTTCACCGTGGCCGAAACCCCAATCTCCCTCCGCTAAGTGAGAGGAAGAATGGTAAGTGGCACAGTTCTCTGTAATGTCCTTGTTCCTGGAAACGGGGCTTCAGCAGATACAGCAAGTTGACATGGCACATGCTTTGAATACAGTGCCACTTACATTTATAATACATAATTCATATGAACAGTTTGTAATCCAGAGCAGGTATAACTATGGGAAACTGATGCAGAGCAGAAGAAGATTGACTTCTAAGGAGAAGGATTGGTGACTCGTGTTGGCTTTTGAAGTCCCAGAGGACTAACAATGAATGCTTGTGGGTTATTGGCCTGTGTAATTGGCAGAATAACCGTCACATGCTGTGTGGTGATTAAGAGTTATGCAAAACCAAAAGATAAAAGCAAAGGAAGTGTCATCTCATCTTTAGGCTATCCTCTTGGAGCTGGTGACTCTTCTATGAGTCGTGTTCGCCTGTGTTCAGTCAGTGAGAAATCTTTCTTGCCATGACTGGCTAAAATGGCCAGTTAGATTAATTAAAGTTGCGAAGGATCCTGAATTCAGAAACAGCAGATGAGCTAACCCTGATTTTATGTGAGGACACAAATCACCTAGAGCCTGATCCTGCAAGGTACAGTTGATGCCAGTGAGGGTTGAGCATTCGGCACCATGTGTTTATAATTGCAACCCAACAAATCTCAAATTGGGAAACTTGAAATGGCTGTGGAGGCCATTGCTCAGCATTTGGGGAAAATGACTCCTAATTAACTGTGGGGCTTAATTTGGGGCAGGGAGACTTCTCATCAGGATGGATAAAAAAATTGTTTTAAGAAAAAATTGGATTTTTTGGTTTAAATTAAATACAGGTTTATTTAAAAAACATATTTAAAATTACATAGGTTTTCAACCTTACATTTAAATATCTAAGCTGCTTATCTATTAAAATAATTTAATTGAAATACAAAAAATAATACAATTTTCTGCAAAGTTATAAAGAACTTACTGGCTAAGCACCTGGAACCAGTTTGTTGAATTGCTAAATGAACTTCTGAGCACAGTAGCCTTTTTTGCTGGTGCCAAGAGAGTATTTTCTTTATTTCAGTTTATTGGACTAGTTCAGTTCAATGACTAGTTTATCCAAAGTTAAGAAATTGATTGGATGTTGAAAACTAGGAAAGCTTGTTTTCCTCTTCCAATCTATAAATTAAAAATCTAAGTGTGAAGATGAGATCTATTAGTTTTAAAATCTTGAAGGATCGTAAACCAGAAACAGTTTACAATTCTCTAACTATAAATACTTCCTTTGTTGAATAAATCAGTTTGTTTTAAATACAAAACGTTTTAATAAACTTTTTGATAAACATTTTTATGTATCTATCACATTTAAAGTTGTTTTATTTAATACAAAAATTTAGATGATGTTTTTATGCATTTTTAAATTGAATTTAATTTAATGCGAGTAGAGTTTGGCCCAAATCACAAGTAATAAATTAATCATTTAGTAAGAAAGAAAATGTGCATCACTCACCATTTTCTAAGATAATGAAATGTAAAATTAAGAATCTGAATAAATGTAAATTAAGCTATGTAATAGCTTAAATGTGTATAGATATACTAGATTTTCCTAGTTAGCAAAAAGAAGCACCAACTTTAGTGTAAAGGTTTTATTTAGTTGCAAATCAACATGTTTTAATGGATTCCAACCAGTTATAATCAGTCTTTCTTTAAAAAAACAACTAAAATCTACAAATGCAGAACGTGATTAAAATCAGTTATTTAAATCAAGGTTTCCTGCTTGCTGATTTAAATCACGATTAAAATTGTTGATTTAAGTCCATGTACTCTGCTTTTTGGGCTTATCCATTTTTGTGACTCAGGAAAACTGGGAACGCCTTTCCCTGGAGGCTAACCCAATTACCTGTATCACCTAGAGGGGTTTTCCCTAGCTACAAAAGTAAATCTCTTAGATGGGACAGGAAGGAAGGCAATGGGAATTATTCTTCCCAGCCCTTTCCCCTTATGCTGTGGTTACAATGTCCACAGTTGAATATATTCTAATGGAGGTTATGTTCTATTTCTTGAGGCACATCTCCTTGAGTTACAGTAGTGCTTAAGGATTTAGTCTGTAGCCATATCACTGTGGGCTGTCATGTACTTAGCACAAACAAGTTAAACAGGGTTGGGTCTGGAAAGTACTTGAATGGGAGCACCTCTCCACCCACATCTTTCCTCAAGGGGAAACTAAGGGTACTGCAGGAAATGGTGTTAGTGATTGATTACATGGTTCTCTGTAGGGTTGATACTGAAACAGTATCCAGCATGATAGGGGGAATTATGTTGCCGGAGGGTGCTATCTTTCAGACAAGACATAAAGTCCAGTGTCCATAGATGGTCATGGTCACTAAAGATAACTTGTAATATTTTCCTAAGAACTACAAATGTTAGTCCTGGTGACAGGTCAGATTCCCAAGTTGGTAACTAAATATTTAAATTCCTCTTATAATTTCAAATGTATAGAGTATTCTTCACTCCTAAAGCTGTGGTTTGTTGCTGGGTGCTTCTGAACAGCTGCTGTGTTTCATTTGTGGGCAAAGTGATTTGGGTGTGTATTTAACACTAATGCATACACACACCCATTCTGTCTATAAGATACTGTAGGATGCAAGCTGTTACATAAATACAACTATCTACAAACTGTCTCAATGTAAAAGGACACCCTGTTTAATGGTTCATGAGTCTCTGCAATGAATGATTTTGTTTGTGACATAATATATTAATGCACCTTAGATCAATAAATTTGTTCTTTAAAAATGTCTTTATAGAAGATATTTAAAATGGAGTTCTTAGTGACATTGATGAGGACAGAAGTTGGGTAACTTAATAGATATTGACCACTGTAGTTAGTTAGTTTGTTATGTAGGTGTGATTATATTTCCAGTTATATCTTTTGTTTTAAACACTGATCCAAAAATCTCAGCTGTTCTGCCAGTTGAGTTGACATTTGATTGCCTGAACATTCCTTAGCTTTAACAAATTGACTAGGGAAAAATGCCTTGTGCAATGGAACTGCTTCTGTGACAGCTGACCAAACCCAAGATATTGAGAGGTGGGTAGGGTGTGGAGGAGAGATCTTAACATGACAGAGAAATGTTGGAGGTGCCTGTGTTTGTTAAAGGGTATTCCATTTGCAGTTGCAGACAGGCACTGCTGACTCAGAGCTGAGCTAACTACTAGTGTCTAATGGCCTTCTAATAGAGGTTAAGCCTTTTGTGTTCCTTTAGCTTACAAAAGACTCTCTTCTCTTTACTAGTAGATGTTTATAGGAATAAATGTCGCATCTGCAGTTACACTAAACAACCATTACTAGGACTAACAGTCCATGTGCTTCAGGGCATAAATTGATTATTAGTTGAGGTCAAAAAGAGACTTCTCCACACAGTATAGTATTGCACAATTTAAATGCATAATGGGAGTTTACACTTTTTGCTGAAGCATTTGGCATTCTCTGTTCTTGGGAACAGAATCCTGGACTAAATACATGGTCAGTCTGTTCTAGTGTGACAGATTCTATGTTCTTACTGCTGCAGAACTGAAATGCAAGAGACTATCAGTTTGCGTCCACTTTTTCCAAACCAGGGGTTCCTCTCTAGATTTCCCTGGACTTTATTACAATTACAAATGATATTTGTGAACCTCACAGTGAGATGATCTTGAATGTCTTAGCACCCATAATCATGGTATCTGAGTGCCTTTTCCAACCCTAAAGGCAAGAGATCAGACTTAAGAATTTCATGCAAGTTGGTCACTTTTTTAAGTGAACTCCCTGTTTAGCTTTTAATTTCAGGCACATGAAGATGATTACCTCACCCTATCCTTGGCCTCTACCCACTGACCAGTCTTGTCACTAGAAGTCATCTCTCTGTCCTGAGGCCATGTAAAGTGTTCTGATAAGTCTGAGGCTGTCCTGGTTTCTTCTCTCATTGTTTGAATGGCTCTGCATTCAGCTATGTCATTCAGAAGAACACTGCCGTTACAGGTTTGGACAGAATTTGCAGCTGCTTGTCATATATTTGGTTTGAGTTTGGGATGCTTACACTCTACAGAATGCCAGGGGCATCTGGGGGGAAAGACTCTACTGGTTGGAATGTGTGGAGTTTCAGTGTGGTGACTACAATTCTTGTAACAGGCATGTGCCTCAGGTATCTGAGAGCTTTCACTGTGCAGTATAGTGATTTACAAAACATGGAATTAAATTTTTGCCACACTGGCTAGTGCAGACTGGACTCTGTTAGACACTGCAGCACAAGCACTCTAAATGGTTTTAAGGAGCTCATAACACATTTGTTCCTACACTTACACAGTTTTTAAATTACAGGTGTTAATATCTTAGAGGTCCTGAATAGCGTTCAACTTCATTTAAGGAATGGTGCTGGTGGATGTTCCTGTATTAACGTTCTCCCTACCCCCGATCAGAGCAATATTTGTTACAATCAGTTTCAGAAATGGTTGTCAAGCATAGTTTGCAAACACCTTGTTAAGCTTTGCAACCTACTTTTAGCTAGCACAGTTTTAGTATGCAACATGGATATTATTTTCTTCAGAACAATCATGCTATATAAACTGTCCCCTTTAACAAGTCTGCGTGTGGCTTGTGAACATGTTTTTAAATGGTGGAGTTTGCGTATGCCAACCGCAATTGGGATTAACACTGAAAACTATCATGATATTACAGGGGACATGGTCTTTGTAAAACAGTCTTTCCACGTTTATTTATTTGTTCTAGGGTGGGTAGTGCTTCGGGGGTTGCCCTCAATCCCTGCATTTGGTCATCAGGCGATAGTTGTTGCCTTATTTTATACTTAAATGTGGAAAGTACACTAAGGATGTTGTAACATTCACACACAAAAGGCAGGAAGTTCATAGCTCTGTCTGATTTGTCCTTCACACACATTCCAAGTGGGCTTAAGTCCCCTCACAGTTGTGTGAGTAAAAGGAATGGTATGTTGGTATAAGAACAACCAGTCTGCCTTGGATAGATTTAACAGAGAAATTGTCAGTTACATATCCTAAAAGACTATGCCTCACCCAAAGATTTCTCATGCTGCTTTGAGGCCCAGATCTTGCTGGAAATGTTGGACTAGTATTGATGGGGATTACCATACAGCACAGAAATTAGTCTTTTGGAATAAATCAAGGTTAAAAAATACTGTCAAATAGTGATAAGGGAAAATAAATGGGCAATTAAAAGTAGTTATGTGAAGGCTGTCTTTACCATGCACTGTCTTCTTTATCAAGCTTACTCTCAACATCAGGTTTTGTTTGTTTCTACTGAAGACAGCATGATTTTTTAAACCCCCCCCCCCCCACACACACACACCTCCCTGCGCTCCCCAGGTTCATGCTATTTATTTCTCTCCACTTTTTTTGAGGTATCAAGGTGACACTGTATGTAACCCTGTGGTTATTTAAAACAGTCCTTGTTAATACATGGAAATGGCTCTCTGAATAAGCCAGGCCCAGAGTTGGGAATTGGTCATTTCGGGCATTTCTTCGTCATAGTCGTCATGTTAATCATGGCTTTATAATTGCTTGTCTAAATGTGTATAGACATAGTTTATTTCCCTGGTTACAATACACTTAGTTTCTTTTTGCTAAAGGCTATATTAAGTGCCAATAAAATGTTTCAGTGGTTACCAATGAATGAGTGTCAGCATTTCCTTAGTAGAATAAAAATTACAAATGCAAAACACCATTAAAATCAACAATTTAAATCAGAGTTTCCTGCTTGCTGATTTTAAATCTTGATTAAAATTGGTGATTTAAATCGCTTTGATTTTAAATCAGTCCACCCTGCAACTACTTATCTGTGTTAGTTTGGTGTGGGTATGTGAACACCAGTAATGGCGCCTGAGTGTGGAGTAACTTCTAGGGTGCAAAATAGTGCTTTTCCTAAGTATTGGAGGGCAGGACTTTCTGAAGGGGGAAAGGGAACTGTTTCTCTCATTCTACCCTCGTCTTTCTCAAAAAAGAAGGGGAAACAAAGCATTTTCGTTGACAAACTAAGTGTCTCTCCCTTTGCTTATTGTGGATGTTCAAGTTTGTTAAGATGCTCTTCTATGAGTGGGCCCTGGACAGATTGTCAAGGTTCAGTTCCCTACTTCAGCTCCTCACTATGTATGCTTATTACGTAAAATCCTAGCCTTAAGGCTTGCATTATTATTTATGGACTGGTAGCACTGCCTATGAAGGTTTCTCAATGCTTCCCATTATAAGACACTGTTTTCAGTTGCTGTAACTTTGCCAAATTTGAACCAGGCTGAAATTTTCCATGCTGGGTGTCTTCCACAGGCTGAATTTGGAATGTTCAACATTTTCTGAGAATGAGGCTAGAGAAAAATTTGTTTTTTTCAAAGTTTTTAAAAAAATTCTTGGTTACCTTTTCTTTGGAAAGCTGTAGTGCTCCCATGCTTTGGATCAGGGACTTGAAATTTGGCAAAGTGTGGCCTGTTTGTCAGGTGTGTGCCTTTTTGCCATTTTCATGAAAATCTGCCCTAATGTGACTAGATTATAAGCCTTTGAAAAACCGCAGCTTTCATGTGCTCAGTAGAGGTTTGCTGGAGTTTAACAGCTAATATACTCACTGAGCATGCTTGAGCCACTCTCACAGCTTCTGTGTGTGATCAGACTATACATACACCAGTCCCTCCGAGTGACTATACTACCACTTATGTCAGCAAAACTGATGTCGCTCAGAGGTGTGAAAAAAACACCCCCCTGAGCCATAGAGCTGGTACCCGAGTGATCTTACAGTGACAAGGGGTCTGGGATCAGCAACTTGAGTGGAGACTGGGACTGAATAGATGAGGAGTCAATGATGGGGTACAGATAGGACAGGCTCAGGTTGGTAGGGATGTGGCAGAGAGGTCAAGCTTGGGGGATGGGCAGAAGAGTCTGGCCAACTAGAGAACTCTGCTCTAAGGAGACTGGAATGAAATCCAAAATCCCTGAGTGTCTTCATTCCTCTGCTGTCAGCAAATATCTGTGGAACCCATTGGCAGTGTCCATCCTCTGTAGTGCTGAGCCACATGGAGGATAGCCTACTACTGCTAGCAGTTTCTCCATTAGCTCGAGTGGCAGAGATTTGCACGGTGGATCTAAACGTTTCAATCCTGCAAATCAATCGCGTATATAGATTCATAGATTCTAGGACTGGAAGGGACCTCGAGAGGTCATCGAGTCCAGTCCCCTGCCCGCATGGCAGGACCAAATACTGTCTAGACCATCCCTGATAGACATTTATCTAACCTACTCTTAAATATCTCCAGAGATGGAGATTCCACAACCTCCCTAGGCAATTTATTCCAGTGTTTAACCACCCTGACAGTTAGGAACTTTTTCCTAATGTCCAACCTAGACCTCCCTTGCTGCAGTTTAAGCCCATTGCTTCTTGTTCTATCCTTAGAGGCTAAGGTGAACAAGTTTTCTCCCTCCTCCTTATGACACCCTTTTAGATACCTGAAAACTGCTATCATGTCCCCTCTGTCTTCTCTTTTCCAAACTAAACATACCCAATTCTTTCAGCCTTCCTTCATAGGTCATGTTCTCAAGACCTTTAATCATTCTTGTTGCTCTTCTCTGGACCCTTTCCAATTTCTCCACATCTTTCTTGAAATGCGGTGCCCAGAACTGGACACAATACTCCAGCTGAGGCCTAACCAGAGCAGAGTAGAGCAGAAGAATGACTTCTCGTGTCTTGCTCACAACACACCTGTTAATACATCCCAGAATCATGTTTGCTTTTTTTGCAACAGCATCAGACTGTTGACTCATATTTAGCTTGTGGTCCACTATAACCCCTAGATCCCTTTCTGCCGTACTCCTTCCTAGACAGTCTCTTCCCATTCTGTATGTGTGAAACTGATTTTTTTCTTCCTAAGTGGAGCACTTTGCATTTGTCTTTGTTAAACTTCATCCTGTTTAACTCAGACCATTTCTCCAATTTGTCCAGATCATTTTGAATTATGACCCTGTCCTCCAAAGCAGTTGCAATCCCTCCCAGTTTGGTATCATCCGCAAACTTAATAAGCGTACTTTCTATGCCAATATCTAAGTCGTTAATGAAGATATTGAACAGAGCCGCTCCCAAAACAGACCCCTGCGGAACCCCACTCGTTATGCCTTTCCAGCAGGATTGGGAACCATTAATAACAACTCTCTGAGTACGGTTATCCAGCCAGTTATGCACCCACCTTATAGTAGCCCCATCTAAATTGTATTTGCCTAGTTTATCGATAAGAATATCATGCGAGACCGTATCAAATGCCTTACTAAAGTCTAGGTATACCACATCCACAGCTTCTCCCTTATCCACAAGACTCGTTATCCTATCGAAGAAAGCTATCAGATTGGTTTGACATGATTTGTTCTTTACAAATCCATGCTGGCTGTTCCCTATCACCTTACCACCTTCCAAGTGTTTGCAGATGATTTCCTTAATTACTTGCTCCATTATCTTCCCTGGCACAGAAGTTAAACTAACTGGTCTGTAGTTTCCTGGGTTGTTTTTATTTCCCTTTTTATAGATGGGCACTATATTTGCCCTTTTCCAGTCTTCTGGAATCTCTCCCGTCTCCCATGATTTTCCAAAGATAATAGCTAGAGGCTCAGATACCTCCTCTATTAGCTCCTTGAGTATTCTAGGATGCATTTCAACCAGCCCTGGTGACTTGCAGGCATCTAACTTTTCTAAGTGATTTTTAACTTGTTCTTATTTTATTTTATCTGCTAAACCTACCCCCGTCCCATTAGCATTCACTATGTTAGGCATTCCTTCAGACTTCTCAGTGAAGACCGAAATAAAGAAGTCATTAAGCATCTCTGCCATTTCCAAGTTTCCTGTTACTGTTTCTCCCTCTTCACTAAGCAGTGGGCCTACCCTGTCTTTGGTCTTCCTCTTGCTTCTAATGTATTGATAAAAAGTCTTCTTGTTTCCCTTTATTCCCGTAGCTAGTTTGAGCTCATTTTGTGCCTTTGCCTTTCTAATCTTGCCCCTGCATTCCTGTGTTGTTTGCCTATATTCATCCTTTGTAATCTGTCCTAGTTTCCATTTTTTATATGACTCCTTTTTATTTTTTAGATCATGCGAGATCTCGTGGTTAAGCCAAGGTGGTCTTTTGCCACATTTTCTATCTTTCCTAACCAGCGGAATAGCTTGCTTTTGGGCCCTTAATAGTGTCCTTTTGAAAAACTGCCAACTCTCCTCAGTTGTTTTTCCCCTCAGTCTTGATTCCCATGGGACCTTACCTATCAGCTCTCTGAGCTTACCAAAATCTGCCTTCCTGAAATCCATTGTCTCTATTTTGCTGTTCTCCCTTCTACCCTTCCTTAGAATTGCAAACTCTATGATTTCATGATCACTTTCACCCAAGCTGCCTTCTACTTTCAAATTCTCAACGAGTTCCTCCCTATTTGTTAAAATCAAGTCTAGAACAGCTTCCCCCCCAGTAGCTTTTTCAACCTTCTGAAATAAAAAGTTGTCTGCAATGCAGTCCAAGAATTTGTTGGATAGTCTGTGCCCCGCTGTGTTATTTTCCCAACATATATCCGGATAGTTGAAGTCCCCCATCACCACCAAATCTTGGGCTTTGGATGATTTTGTTAGTTGTTTAAAAAAAGCCTCATCCACCTCTTCCACCTGGTTAGGTGGCCTGTAGTAGACTCCTAGCATGACATCACCCTTGTTTTTTACCCCTTTTAGCCTAACCCAGAGACTCTCAACACTTCCATCTCCTATGTCCATTTCTACCTCAGTCCAAGTGTGTACATTTTTAATATATAAGGCAACACCTCCTCCCTTTTTTCCCTGTCTATCCTTCCTGAGCAAGCTGTACCCATCCACACCAACATTCCAATCATGTGTATTATCCCACCAAGTTTCAGTGATGCCAACAATGTCATAGTTGTATTTATTTATTAGCACTTCCAGTTCTTCCTGCTTATTACCCATACTTCTCGCATTTGTATATAGGCATCTAAGATACTGGTTTGATCTTTCCTCCCAGTTTTGTCCTGACCCTCCTTTCTCTCTGCCAATATAGCCCACACTCCCTCTCGTTTCCGACCCATCTCCCAGGTCTCCATGTTCCCCACTTACCTGCGGGCTTTGCTCACCTGTCCCCGTCGAACCTAGTTTAAAATGACATGTTTTTCAGTTTGCTCTTTTAAAAACGTAGGAAGTTACACACAAAGCTGTTAAAAGAACATTAATAAGATTGCGAAGTCAAGCACTCAAAAGCTAGAAAATGAGGCAATCTTAATCCTGAACCCATGTCCACATGCATTATGATACAGTCTTTAATTGCAGGATTACGTACAATGTTTTCCACTGGACCCTGCCTCAGTCAGGGCTCAGAATGGATGCTCATTAAATTAGAAGCTGTTCACTATTTTGTTCTCCTCATTGGTTAATGTGTAGTCCCAGGCTGCCTTACAGCACACTATTCAAACCTTATTCTGAAGACAGAATAATTAATTTCCTCATAGCTTTTCTGTGGTTCTTATCATGACAGTAAATGAGTGCTTCACATACATTAATGAATTTATTTTCACAACCCCTGTGAGATGAGGGGGGGGGGTGGTATCTCTGTTTTATACATGGAGAACTGAGGCATAGAGAGATTAAGATCAAAAATGTCCACTGACTTTGGGTGCCCAGTTTGAGATGCCTGTGAACTGATTTTGCAGAGTAGCTAGCTTCATATAGCATTTCATACGTTCAAAGCCCAGCTCCCATTGACTTTGGTTGCAGCTCTGACTGCTCAGTACTTCAGCAAATCAGACCCCAGAGTCTCAAGTCGGGTACCTGGAAAATGAAGAACATCTGTGAAAAATGTGGTTTGTGACTTGCCTGGCATCATACAGGAACTCTGTGGCAGGGTCAGAACCCAGTTTCCCAGAGCAGCATTCAACTGCCATAACTGTGAGGTTGTCCTTTCCCTTCCTGTGATGTTCTACCTTGTTCACTACATTCCTTCAAACTTCTGCAACACACAAGATAATGTCTTACAGACAACTTCTTCCTTCAATACATAACCCCGATTCATTCCCAGAGCACTGTCCATTCTGTGCACTGAATAAGACAGGATCCTCTGGAAATAATAGTGTGAGATCATGTAACAAAAGACTGCATAAGCATTATCATACACCAGGAGGCTAAATTAAGTTTGCATAGGCAAACTTCATTTTGGCATTTCCTAACTTTTGAATGCTTGACTTTGCAACCTTAATGTTCTTTTAAAGATGTGCATGTGAGAGAGAATATAAGTCTTGAAGCTAGGACTGCATAGATGGTATTTAGGTGAGCATGATGCCTTAGTCAAAAGGCCCAAATTATGTTGTGATTTAGTCTGTTTATGACACTCTCTTGGTGTAAGAAGGACGGAAAAACCAACAGAAACAACCCTGCTGGAATATCACCTGCAGAAGGGGATTCCCTGGATAGTTTTAATCTGTCCGAATGAGACTGTGCTGAGTCCTTCACAGACCCAGAAGTGTTGGGGGGGAGGAGATGTTGCTACAATCTTCTGCACTTGGCTCTTCTAAGATGTTGTCATGGCCCCCTAATGGCTGCACATGCGAGTAAGAGCAGCTTTGAGGCCAGTTTAGGCATGTCTACGCTGCCCTGCAGTTCAGTCTATAGAGGTGGGGGTGAATAGCAGTGGGTACCAAAGTGCTGCGCTGTACCTCCCCCATGTGGATTTTGGGGGCACCAACTACAAGGATCCTACTTTGCATTAATATATTCCTGTTTGAGGAGGACTACGTTAATGTGCTCTATGAACCTTTTAGTTTGTACCCACATGTCCACATGGGGGAGTTACAGCACATCACTGTGGTGCGTAGTAGTATTAGGTCAAACTGCAGTGCAAAGTAGACTTGCTGTTCAACAGGTATAAGGGGCCAAAATGTAGGAGGTGCAAAGGCACCTTTGCAAATCCAGGTATTCCTCAGCTGAAAAAAACTCTGCCAGAATAGAGACTCTGGCCTAACCCAAAGAACTTGAAGTCTAAAGTTGGGACCATGCCATTGTATATGTGGTGTCTAACATGTTTTTGATCCTGGAATAAAAAATAAATATAATTACTTACTGGCAGATGACCTAATGAGAAACGCCACAAGCTATGGGGGAATAATGAAGATGGGAAGCAAGGGATCGCTGCTTTTGGGACAGAAGAGTTGGAGTTGGTTCATTAAGATAATTTAATTAGCAATCTATCAAGTTACTTGAGACACTGTTCAGGAATCAAAATTGAAGTTCACTTCTGGTTCGGAGCCAGAGTTGCCCACTGAGTGAAAATTATCCAATCTACTGTCCTAATTATCAGGAAATATTCAACTATAAAAGCCCCAACCCTCCCCTCCCCCTGACCATTTATAATGCATCATCTGAGCATGGGAAACATGATTTAATTTTCTACTTCTTCAGCGGAAATGAGGGTTGAAGGGAGGCCATAGTCTGGAATGGAAAATATTGGAGGTGGGGGGAAGAAAGAGCACATTTTTAAAAACTGACTTTAAAATTTATTTTAAAAAGTTCTAACCCTGGAGTTTTACTGCCTTGGGCATAGCAGCCAGCAAGGTGGAGTGGGGGAAACATTGCCAACTTCCTTCATTGATTTGTCTTCCTATTTGTAAATATCATCAGACATAATGTGGCAGACTTGGGCAGTGTATTGTATTATTTTTAGCTTTGCTGTTTCCAAGTTAAGAATGTCTGTGTTTATGTTAAAGCAGGGTCTCCTTGTTCTTGGAACTAAACTGCTTCATCATCACATCCCCTTAGGGGATTCAAAGTTCATATAAAATCTCAGCTTCCTTTCTCAAAAGGGAAAAGCTGTCAGTATGCTTTTTTGGAGAGTCTCTTCTTTTCTCCCCCCATCCCTCAAACTGCAGCACAAGGCGGAGCTTATTGTTGCAAACCACACATCTTAAGTTCCAGCTTGAGTATTCATTTTCCTCCTAGCAGTTAATTGATTTTGGGCTGTCCCAACTTGTCTGTAGAGTGAATAAGCCAAGAACTGCACAGGGAAAAGGTTTGAGTTCTCAGTCACCAGAGTTGACAGCATTCAAGGGTGCTTTGTGGAACCTTTGGACAAGCCTGACATCCTCTGTCTATTTTTTATTTATATTTTTAATCCATTGTTGCTGTTGAGAAGGGGACCAACATGACTCTACTAGAACCAGAAAAGCTGATGATGGCAGTCCAATCAGGTAACACTCCAAACATATCTCATTTGTTAAACATTGCTAGTGTGCCGGGCAGTCAGTTAGGGAGTGTGAAGAGGGTGCATGATGCTGCATGAAAAACAGACCTAGAGATAGAATTGGGATGACTTTGTGTTGTTGAAGATAGTGCAAATGGAATGTTACGTTTTGATCAGTTCAGGATTTTAATATGAAGAAACTAATATCTTTCCTTCCTCTTCCCCCACTCCATATTTGAATAAATTAAGCTCTTTGGCTCTTGAGAATCAGCAAATGCCTGCCAAGCCTAGGGCTCTGTAGTAAGAGACTCCATTTGAGGCAAGCCCACCCACTCTGTTAGCTGTTAGCTGATTGTTATTTCAGTTACTTTTTACTTGATTTTAATGACTGATATAGAAAGTACCGTTGATACCTCTTGGGAAACTTTGAATCACATTGTTTTGGAAAAACTCTGCTTCTGTCTTGCACTGCTCCTCACCTTTCTTTTATAGCTTACAGGCTCTCTAGTTTCCTTAAGAGTTAATGTGTTCTTGTAGCATTTTCTCCAAGACGATATATTCCTTTTGTGATATCACAGTTGGCTGCTAGAAATCCTTCAGATGTACAGAATTGTGACTCCAGGGATGAGGATTAGTCATCAAGATAGATGAGACTTGATACCTATCCATAATAATATGGTGCACTTCTACACGTTTTTTTGAGGATCTCAAAACCCTTTGCAAATATGAAGTCTCGCAGAACGCCTGTCAGGTAAAATTTCTTCACTTTAGAGATGGAGAAACTGACATGGAGATGGTGACCTTTGGCAGGTCATATACTGAATCAGTGGCAGTTAAGAACAGTCTAGAAGTCTTGATTCACAGTAATTTTTAGGCAGTGCCCCTAATAAAGGAGGGAAGAGATAATTAAAAAAAAAAGTCACACACAGAATGGTCTCTTCTAAATATGTTTTGTAAAACTTCTTCCTTTGCCACCTTCTGGTCTGGCAGTGGCTCTAAATGTATCTTTTGGTTATTTATTTAGCGTGTGCATAGTCGTCTAGCCAAGCAATGGCATCTTCAGTGGTGTGATGCAGTTCTTCTAGGCCACTGCTGAACCTAGTCAGCAGGTATTCATCGACAATGTGCATCATTGTCTGTGTTGCGCTGCAGCTGCACAAGGGGCTGTCATGAAGGCCCCAGTGATATTGGTTGGCTGCACAGAGACCTTGCCCGGTCTGGAACCTGTTCAACAGGGACCACTGGCGACAGGGCAGATCAAAACCAGGTGGGCAAATTGTGGGGTCGGCAATGAGGGACTAGTTGGGGATTATAACAGATTCCATTCCTCTTGCCAGAGTGTTTCCACCCTAACATCCTGGCGTGGCGGATGAGACCATAATGGGCGATGTGATGGCAGACGTGCAGCTGGTGGTTTAAAAAGGTCATTGTGCAATGACAGGCTTGAGTTGGCACATACTTTCTCCAGTAACATGCCAGTGGCAACCTCTCGTCTGATATGAGGAGGAGCAGTATTGCTCAGAACTGGAAGCCATGGGAGTGGAGTCAGATGTAGGGTGCCAAGAACGATACGCATGGTGGCATGTAACTGTGTATCCACCAGTTTGGTGTGTGACGATTGTCTCCAAACAGGTGCGCAGTACTCTTCCACCGAATATAAGGTGGCAAGAGCTGATGTCCACAAAGTTAGAGCATGAGCACCCCTTGACAAACCTGCCAGTTTGCTAAGAAGATTGTTGCGCGTCTTAACTTTAGCTGCTGTCTTCTTCAGGTGGGCATGGTAACTCAGTGTGCGATCTAAGGTCACACCTAGATAGATTGGTTTTACTTCATGCTTTTTTTGGTTAAACACTTTAAAAAACAAACATACAAAGCAATTTCTGAAATAGCTCATGTTGCTTTAATTTTCTATCATAGTTTGCTCTCTTCCTGTTTTTTAGAGCTTCTCTAAAGAGTAAGTGGTATTGAGTGATCTTCCCGCTTTGGGAGGAAGGCCATCAGATGAAGGAAGAATTTTTCAGTTCTGGCACTTCAGCAAGGGGATTTGATTCTACAGCACGTCCTTGAGAGGTGGAGAGAGAGGAGGAGCTCTCTGGGTTGGTGGAATTATGAGAGTTGTCTTATGGGAGATAGTTGCTACTATCCTTATTCTTAAATGCACAAAAGTTGCTTTAGGCCCTATACTTGTTTGGCCATTCTCTAGTGATATACTTGTAATTTGCCATTCCTAGAATCGGTATTTAAGCCCTAATAACATGCTTGGTTCTATACAGCAGTGGTCTCCAAAGTGGGGTGCGCAAGATGATCCATTGGGGGGCGCAGCAGGAGGAGGGCCGCCGGAGGGGGGCGGGGGGAGGGCAGCCGGAGGAGGGAGTGAACGAGCGAGCGGGGAAGCTGCCCTCCCTCCTCCTCCCCCCCCAGGCAGGGACACCTGGAACGCAGGGGCTTTAGGGGCTGCAGGGCCCTGGGCTAAGGGGGCCCCGGGGCCCTGGCCTGCAGCTCTAAAGCCCCTTTCGGAATGCGGCCCTGAGTCCTCCAGCCTGTGGAGGAGGAGGGGCAGCCGCGCAGCCAGCGGCCGGAAAGAAGCGGCGTTTCCCCCTTCAAAGCCGGCTGGAGAGAAGCGGTGCTTTGAAGGGGAAAGCGCCGTTTCTCTCCGGCCGCTGGCTGTGCGGCTGCCCCTGCTCCTCTTGAGTCCTCTGGCCCGTGCTCGCAGGGCCGCATTCCGAAAGGGGCTTTAGAGCTGCAGGCCAGGGCCCCAGGGCCCCCTTAGCCCAGGGCCCCCTTAGCCCAGGGCCCTGCAGCCCCTAAAGCCCCTGCGTTCCTGGTGGCCCTGCCTGCGGGGCGGGGGCAGCTCCCAGAATCGCGGCCATGGGGGCGGTGCTGCGCTGCGCAAAGCCACCTGCACACCCCCTGCACCAAACAGGAGCTGCCCCAGGTAAGTGCTCTGCACCTCCTGCCTGCCCCAGCCCTGAGCCTCCTCCCGCACCTCCACCCTGAGCGTCCTCCAGCACCCTAACTCCCTCCCAGACCCCGCACCCCACCCTGAGCGCCCTCCTGCACCCTAACTCCCTCCCAGACCCCGCACCCCACCCTGAGCGCCCTCCCGCACCCTAACCCTAATCCAGACCTTTGAATCGCTGTATCACAGTGTCAAACCAAGATTTTCAGAAATAATGAAGCATGTTCTCACTAAAAATATTATGAATAATAATTTTTTTTTGTGAGAGCAAAAAGGTTTTTTGTACCGTTAATAAATAAAATACAATAAAAAATTATTTTAAAAATATTGTTTTTCATCTTTCTCATCCTTTTTTAATTTCTATTTTTTGTATGTTTTATAATGTACATAATATATTAGTATAGTAGTACGTATATATAAGGGGTGGTGCTCAAATTTTTTTTACTGATGGGGTGCGCGATCAAAAAAGTTTGGAGACCACTGCTATACAGGACACACATAGCAAGACAGTTTTGGCACTGCAAAAAAATGTGTGTTTATATCGAGCAAGCTAACTTGATGTAAAATCCTAGTGGAGACAAGACACTAGTTTGACCTCCGCTTGCTACACTGAGGTAAGAATACCCTGTGCCTTGTTTCCAATAGGATTTTACATTCTTTTTTGTAGTTAAGACAAAGGGCTATGTTAACTTACAATCTAGAAGCCCATCTAACTGGATCTGTGCATGGCATCAGCATTGTAGGGAAATCCACAGAATAAAGCAAAGCTTCCTAAAATGAGGAAAGTCCCCCTGCGTGCAGATGAAATGATCCCTTTTTCCAAAACTTTGATGGTGGCTCTTCCTATTGTTCCAAATGATGAGAATCTTCTGGGATGTTTTGTTCTTTCTTAGTTCCTATGATGATTCTTCCCTCATCTAAAGAGCCTTGGATGTGGCATAAGCCAGAGTCTACTACTGATACCCCTGGGTCACCCAAAAGAATCATGCAGTGATGAGGCAATTCCTTGGTGTTCTTAACCCATGGAATGAGGGATACAAACCGATCACCACTCTATCCGAAATTGCAGTCCTTCCTTTGGCCAGGTCAGCCAATCACTGCTTAAAAATGATAAGCAGGAAATAGGGAAGGGGGGTGAGTTCATACAAACAAGGGTGGTGGAAGCGAGCCTGAGAAATGACAAAAGGATGAAGGGTTCAGATGGGTAGAGCGCAGATGAACTTCAGTGCTTACTGTAGTGTGGCCCTTGCTAAAGCCTAGGCCTAAGGTAAGGTGCAAAAGAGAGACAACCACTATGCATAAAAGCCACTGACAGAAATGAAATGTCTGAGAGGGGGCAACATGAGTAAAATCTGAAGGGATATGAAGACTAGGGCCTTGTCTACACTGCCAAGTTTTTTCGCCAAAAGGCAGCTTTTGGTGACAAAACAGTGGGAGGTATACTCACTGCAATGCCACTTTCGGTGACAAAACTCCTCAATTTCATCAACAAAATAAAACCACCTTGACGAGAGTCGTAAGGCTTTTTACGCAAAAGTTTTGTTTTCAAAGTGCCAGTGTAGACACCATGCTTGATTTTAATCACTGTAATTGGCCTCCGGAAGGTGTCCCAGAGTGCCCATCATGACCACTCTGGTCAGCAGTTACAACTCCGCTGCCCTGCAGTCAGGTAACCAACCGTCCACCCCTCCTCCTTTAAAGCCCTGTGAATTTTTGAAAATCCACTTCCTGTTTGCTCCTGGAGAGCTTACGTCACATCTTCCCAGTTGACCATGGCGGCTCCACGCTGAAAATGCTTTCCTGCTTGGACCACTCTGGGTCTGCTCAGTATTTGGAGAGAGGAGGCTGTGCAGTCCCAGCTGCGCTCCAGCGTAGGAATTTCAATACCTATGGGCAGATTTCTCAAAGCTTGCATGAAAAGGGCTATGATTGGGACATGCTACGTTGCAGAGCAAAGATCAAGGAGCTGAGGCATGCATACCAGAAGGCAAGGGAAGCAAACAGTCACTCTGGTGCTGTGTCCCAGACCTGCTGTTTTTATAAGGAGTTGGACACTATCCTCTGCTGCGACCACAGCTTTACTGCCAAGAGCCCCGTGGATATTTTGGTGGGGCTGGAGCCAGTGGAAAGTTGGCCTAGCTCTGAGGACGAATTCATTGACGAAGAGGTGGAAGCAGACGACGATGTGCAGCCCACAGCAGGATCGCCCAGTGGTTTGTCCCGTCAGGAGCTGTTCTCCACTCCAGAGATGACTTGGCAGTTGCAATCTGGCGAGCAAGAAGCAGGAGAACAGATCCCTGGTAAGTGGTTTTGCTTTGTGAAGTGTGGAGGTGGGTTGAGGGCATAGACATGTACAAGGCTGGCTATGTTTCTATGTGCTTGACATTTCCCTGTGCAGCTAAGCAGTACGAGGGAACAGGGTGTTGATGCACACAGAGACGTCACAGGAATCCTCCAGAGAGATCTCTAGGAAACTTTCCTGCAAATACTTGGCAATCCTCTGCTGAAGGTTCCTTGGCGGAGCTGCTTTGTTCCTTCCCCCATTGAAAGGAAACTTTCCCGTGCCATTCTGCAATCACTTCTGCAAGGACCCAAGCAGCACACAGGCGAGCAACATAGGGACCAGGGTAGAAGCTGCAAGAATGTAGTAGATGCACTGTTTCTTCCCTGCTTACCCTCAAGAGTGAGAGATCAGGCAGAATGACACCCACCTGTGGAAAAGGGTGGGGAAATTTAGAACAGTATCCCTAGTTGACTGCACCATGACTCTTTTTCATATTGATTATCTCCCCATGTACAATGCTCCCCACCCCGGGGTAAACTCACCATGCTTGGGGTGTTCGCCATCGTGTGCTTGTCAACGGTTCAGTGAGAAAGTGATTTGGTATGTTACTAGAGGTGTATTTTACTGCACTGTTTCAATGCTGTGCGTGTGTTTATGTGTGTTGTTCCTTGTGTTTCTGCAGATGTGGCCTTGAGAGGCACCCCCTACACACTGGTGGAGCACCTCTGCCAGAAAAGAAAGCGCCTGTGACGGAGAAAGGAAGACGTGTTCCAGGAGGTGATGCAATGCTCGGATGTCGAAAACAGAGAACACAAGCACTGAAGGGAAATCAAAAGGCAAGACAGACAAGAAAATCAGACCTACGCTAGGGATGCAGTGGAGAGGATGATTAAAGTTATGGAGAAGCAAGCTGAGATGCTACAGTCCCTCATAATGCTCCAGATTGAGCAGATGCATGCCTGCTCTCCCCTTCAGCACATTCAGAACTCTTTCCCATGCCCTTCCCAAACTCCACCTGCGAGTTCCTTCCCGCTCTGTGGAACTTCTTGCTATCCCGTTCACTCCACCCCCATGGACACCTTTTCAAATGATAGTTGGACTTAAGCACAGCTCTGAAAGTCAGACCTCCCCTGGTACCTCCCCTCCCCCCCCCCCCCCCCCCCCCCAAAAAAAAAAAAAGGATGTGTGTGTATGTGGTGCTGGTTTTTTTGTGTGTGCAATAGAAGCGAAGTTTTTTGAATTTTAAGTTATTTGTCTCCTGCAAATTGTGATAGCAGATAGCAGCAACAAATACACCAGCAGTTAAATCATTTGCTTACATTGAATCCTAGGCCACAAAAATCACAAGTGCTTCCTTGCAAAACTCGATTTCATTAAGCACTGTAGTCCAGAGCATAGCAACATACACTATTGGTTCTCATCTTCAAAGTGTTGTCTCAAAGCCTCCCTGATTCGAATAGCCCCCTGTTGTGGCCCTCTAATAGCCCTGGTAGCTGGCTGCTCAAAATCAGCTGCCAGACATTCTGCCTCAGCAGTCCATCCCTGAGCAAACTTTTCACCCTTACCTTCACAAATATTGTGCAACATGCAACACGTGGCCATGGGAATATTATCCTCAGTGAGGTCTAATCTGCCATAAAGACATCGCCAGTGCACCTTTAATCTGCCAAAGGCACATTCCACGATCATCTTGCACCTACTCAGCCTATTGTTGAACCTCTCCTTACTGCTATCCAGGTTTCCTGTGTAAGGCTTTATGAGCCATGGTAGGCCGAGTCTCCCAGGCTCACTATGGGCATTTCAACATCCCCTGCTATTGGTCTGGAACATCTTCTGGTCTGAAAAGAGAGCCCCCACTTTCAGCTTTCTGTACAGGCCGGTGTTCCTGAAGATACGTATGTCATGCACCTTTCCGGACCACTCCGCATTGGTGTCAGTGAAACGCCTGCGGTGATCCAAAAGCGCCTGCAACACCATGGAGAAATACCCCTTCCTATTGATGTACTCTGTCACAAGGTGGTCTGGCCTAAATTGGAATATGCGTGCCATCTATCGCTTCTCTGCTGTTAGGGATCCCCATTTCTGCAAAGCCACTATTTCATGCACATTGCCAAGAGTTGCAGTCCTTCGCAGCAGGATGCGATTAATGGCGTTGCACACTTGCGTTAACGCAGTTCCAAAGTTTGACTTCCCAACTCCAAACTGATTTGCGACTGACCGGTAGCAGTCTGGAATCGCTAGGTTCCACACTGTGATTGCCATGCACTTCTCCAACGAGAGGGCAGCTCTCATTTGGGTATCCTTGCGCCGCAGGGCTGGGGCGAGCTCAGCACACAGTTCCAGGAAGGTGGCTTTCCTCATCCAAAAGTTCTGCAGCCACTGCTGATCATCCCAGATGTGCAGAATGATGTGATCCCACCACTCACTGCTAGATTCCCGAGCCTAAAAGCGATAGTCCACCGTGTGCAGCTGTTTTGTGAAAGCCAAAAGTAATCGAATGTTGATCCTATCCATGTCGGATAGCACATCAGGCAACTGTGAATCCCGTTGAGTTCAGAACTTCAAGATTAATTACACTGCCATTCAAGCTGTGCTACTGATAGCTAGCAGAGCACTGGAGAGCAGTGTGGAATCCATTCTTTCAGACAGAGGACAGGGCAAGCAGAAAACGAGATGTTGAAAAATGTCGCAAACCGAAGATGGAAGCACATGGAATGCTGGGATGGAAAGCAATGCTTCATGGGACATTGATCCCAGACCCATGATGCACTGCGATCCACTCCACCTTCCCTCAAGACCTATCGGCAGAAGGTGGAGAGCTGAACTGTGATAGCTTCCCACAATGCACTGCTCTCACTGTTCATGCTACTGCCACAAGTGTGGGTGTGCTATGCTGACAAAGGAAGATAGTGTGAACAAGCAACTATGATTTTCTTTTAGCGCTTTTTGATCATCGACCAAACTTTTGGCGAAAAAACTATGCCAGTGTAGACATAGCCTAAGTCAAAAAAATACAGATAGAATAATGGGAATATATTACCAGCCTCCAGACCAGGGAATGATACTTCAATGCTGAGGGAGACCACAGAGGCTCCTCGCTTTACCAAAACAGTGGAGCAGTACAAATTAGGGTAGTGCTTATTTAGTGCTCAGAGGCAAACACAAGTCTATTCAAGAAGTAACTACTTGAGCTCGTAAGTAAGAGTAATATAATTTCATCCTTATGGCAGGGAT
Organism: Emys orbicularis; assembly: GCF_028017835.1. Classification (NCBI taxonomy): domain Eukaryota; kingdom Metazoa; phylum Chordata; order Testudines; family Emydidae; genus Emys; species Emys orbicularis. Next base: position 96,586,471 of record NC_088683.1, read on the forward strand.
CATACCAAAATTTTCAATTGTGATATTAAATACAAGAAAGGATTTTTTATCTTATTTCATTTTTTAGAGAGAGAGAGAGCTTGGGAAAAAAAATTAAACAAGAAGTTAAGAATTGAACTCCCTAGATTCAGTGTGGAGGCTGCTTAAGCATATTCAGAGAGGTTATGCTTACTCTAAACAAAAAAGGAAGCAGTAAGAGAAGCAAAAACATTAAGGGTTAAAGGGTAAGTTACAAGAGCTTGTTCAAACCAAAAAGGTTTCCTTCACAGAGTGTAAATCCATCTCAAGTGTTGGCTGTGGAAAGGAACATAAACTAAGGCAGGTAGAATGTGAGATGAAAATAAAGAGGGTTAAGAAGTTTGAAGAGCAGTTAGCCAAAGACATAAATACAGTGTATATCAGAAGCCTGTGAGAGAAGTGGTGGGTAAATAAAGTAGTATACAGGAAGACAAGGTAAATTAGTTTTGTATTGGTCTTCTCTTACAGACCAATTGGAGAGAGATACAGTATTGTCAACTCCAATCGTGTAAAAATCATTAGTCCGGATACAAAATCATGAGGTTAAATAAAATAAAACTGTTTTTGGTCTGCCTTCTGATTTTTTTGCGAGTCTTGGAAGAGGCTCCTGCTACCAATTTGCATGTGATCATTGTGGGTTGAAAATTCAGTTGGAAATGCAGGCATACCTGCTGGTTCCTGTGAGCAGGGCTTCTTACTTACCTTCTCACCATCCATGATCACTCTTCTGCCTCCCAGTTTCTCACTCCCTCACATTTTCTCTTAAGTCTCCAGTTCCTTATATCTACTTGCTGACCTCAAAGTCTCCCTGCCTCCCTCTCACTGTCTAGTCCTATCTCCATCTCCCTATTGCCCCTTTTCCCATTCCTCATCAACATGGGCATATTAATGCATAACTCTCCATTTTAGTAGGTCTAGTATCTTCCTCTGCTAATGGCCACTCTGAGACAGGGTACGGACTGGATGGTCTGATTTGGTATGGCTGTTCTTTTGACAGTCTCAGTTTAGCTCACTGTGAATATTCATGACACAATGATCCTGTCTCCTTTTGTTTTCTACCCCTTTCTGGTAAAGGGGGAGGGGGTTTCCAGTCACTGAACTTCAGTACACTCTACAACTATACATATATTAATAGCTGTTTTTGTGTTATGAAAATTGCCTTCTGAAGAACGCCTGCAAATTTGCAAGAGAAAAGAAAACAATTACCAAAGAACATAAGAATGACCATACTGGGTCAGACCAATGGTTCATCTAGCACAGTATGCTGTCTTCTGACAGTGGCCAGTCCCAGTTGTTTCAGAGGGAATGAACAGAACAGGCAATCATTGAGTGATCCATCCCCTGTTGTCAATTCCCAACTTCTGGCAAACGGAAGCATGGGGTTGTATCCCTGACCAAGGCTGATAGCCCTTAAGGGACCTTTCTTGCATGAACTTATCTACAGTAGTTCCTATTTGAACCCTGTTATTGTTTTGGCCTTCACAACAGCCCCGGCAATGAGTTGCACAGTTTGACTTGTGCACTGTGTGAAGAAATACTTCCTTTTGTTTGTTTTAAACCTGCTGCCTATTAATTTCATTGGGTAACCCCTGGTTCTTGTGTTAGTATTATTTACTCCTTCACATTTCTCCACACCATTCATGATTTTATAGACCTCTATCATATCCCCCCATAGTAGTCTCTCTTTCAAGCTGAAAAGTCCCAGTCTTTTTAATCTCTCCTCCACAAAAGCTGTTACATACCCCTAATCATTTTTGTTGCCTTTCTTTGTACCTTTTCCAATTCCAGTATATCTTTTTTTGAGATGGAGCAACCAGATCTGCACAAAGTGTTCAAGATGAGCATATCATAGATTTATAGAGGCATTATGATATTTTCTGTTTTGTTATCTGTCCCTTTTCTAATGGTTCCTAACATTCTATGTTAATACCTGGGGGGGGCAAACAGCTGTGCATCTCTCTCTCTGTGTGTTACAGAGGGCGAACTTTATACAGGGTAAAACGGATTTATTTGGGTTTAGACCCATTGGGAGTTGGGCATCTGAGTGTTAAAGACAAGAACACTTCTGGAAGCAGCTTTCAGTTAAGTCTGCAGCTTTGGGGCAAGTAATTCAGACCCTGGGTCTTTGCTGGAGCAGATGGGTGTGTCTGGCTCAACAAGACCGAGTGCTTGTGTCCCGAGCTGGCAGGGAAAGCAGGGGCAGGAGTAGTCTTGGCACATCAGTTGGCAGCTCCCCAGGGGGTTTCTGCGATTCAATCCATCACACGCTCCCACTCCCTCGCTCTGCACAGCCAGCAGGAGAGTCCTGGGAGCAGCTGGCCAGGGGCTCCAAGGCAGAGGGCAGGAGCAACATGGCTGCAAAGCAGCAGGGGGAGGGGTACCTGAACACACGCTGCTGGATGTGCGTGGTTCTGCGAATCAGTGCGCTACACTTGAATCACTCCTGGGCGGCCACACAGCTTAGATGGAACACAGTCCTTGGGGAACACCACTATTTACCTTTCTCCATTTTGAAAACTGACCATTTATTCCTACCCTCTTTTTGTCTTTTAACCAGTTGCTGGTCCATGAGAGGACCTTCCCTCTTATCCCATGACTGCTTACTTTGCTTAAGAGCCTTTGGTGAGGGACCTTGTTTAGGCTTTCTGAAAGTCTAAGTACATTATATTCACCGGATTACCCTTGTCCACGTTTGTTCACCCCATCAAAGAATTTTAATAGATTGGTGAGGCATGATTTCCCTTTACAAAAACTGCATTGACTCTTCCCCAACAAATCGTGTTCATCTGTGTGTCTGATAATTCTGTTCTTTGCTATAATTTCAGCCAATTTGTCTGGTATTGAAGTTAGACTCACCGGCTTGTAATTGCCAGGATTGCCTCTGGAGACTTTTTAAAAAGCTGGTATCACATTAGCTACCTTCCAGTCATCTGGTACAGAAGCTGATTTTAAATGATAGGTTATGTACCGTTTAGTAATTCTGCAATTTCATATTTGAGTTCCTTCAGAACTTTTGGGTGAATGCCATCTGGTCCTGGTGACTTATTAGGCAATTCAGTTTTGTCTGTCAATGTTAGGGTTACCACTGCTATCTTAGCTCATTTCTATCCTCCCCTGTAAACTTGTTAAAATATAAATACCCAGTGGATTGATAATTCAGTCTCCTGGCACTCATATAGGGTATGTCTACACTGCAACTAGACACACGTAGCTGGCCTATGCCAACTGACTCAGGCTGGAGAGTTTGGCCTAAGGGGCTGTTTAATTCATTTGGGCTTGGGCTGCCCAAGGTCTGGGACATAACCTTGCAGGGTCCTTGTGCCTGGGCTGCAGCCTGAGCCTGAATTTCTACACTGCAGTTAAACAGCCCATTAGCCCAAGCCTGAGTCAGCTGACATGGGCCAGCCGCAAGTTTTTAATTGCAGTGTAGACATACCCATCGTATGTCCTGTCAGTCTGGCTTGCAAATCCAGACAATCCCATAAAAATGTGACTGTGCCCAGCAAATGTGGCTGGGCAGTAAGTCCTGTGTTGCCTCCTACAGGTTACTTTTGGCAGTTTCTCCTGCTCAATAGTGAAATGACTCCTGTGAGGTAACAGTTATGTCCAGCAATTGAGACAGGGAAGGTTGGTGAAATCTAATATTTTTGGATACTTTAACGTACTTGTGACACCCTCCCTATTTAAGAGCACTCCTAGCTATTGTAGCAGCTCCTGGTGTATTCTTTGGGTATGTCTACACTACAGGATTAATCCGAATTTATATAATTCGAATTTAGGAAACCGATTTTATAAATTCGAATGTATTCGGCCACACTAGGCACCATTAATTCGGTGGTGTGCGTCCAAGCTACCGTAGTAGCATCGATTTCCAGAGCGTTGCATTGTGGGTAGCCAATAACATCTAATTGCCAATAACATCGAATTGCGGCCACACTAACCTTAATTCGGATTAACAATACCGATTTTGACGCTACTCCTCTCGTCGAGGAGGAGTACAGAAATCGAATTAAAGGGCTCTTTAATTCGAATTAAATGGCTTCGTTGTGTGGACGGTTCCAGAGTTAATTCGAATTAAAGCCACTAAATCCGAATTAAAGGTGTAGTGTAGACCAGGCCTTTGTGTTGATTGGGAGTGGGGGAGGTTTGCTTGACTTCAGGGTTCTTCAAATCTTTCTTTCCTTAAGAATGTTTAAAAAGGAGGAGGTGCTTATCCATGCAATAATATTCCCTGGGAACAGCCTGACTTATTTAAATCCCTTTCACATTTCTTTTTTGGAAGATGTATTAAACCTTATCTTCAGTGTTTTTGTTGTCCTGCATTCTTGGAAGATTGAGACCTTTTAACACATGCAAATTCTGTCTTAATTGACTCAATCTCTGGGAACTTTTTATAGGATGGACACAAGCTGTTTAACAAATGAAAGTGAAATTATTTTTAAAAAGTTGATTAGACTATTCAAAAAAGCTTATTTCTATAAAGTAATTTCTAGCCATCTGTCTGGTGAAAAAAATTTCCCTGGAACCTAATCCCCTCATTTACATTAATTCTTATGGGGAAATTGGATTCGCTTAACATCGTTTCGCTTAAAGTTGCATTTTTCAGGAACATAACTACAACGTTAAGTGAGGAGTTACTGTAGTATTCTTCAGTTCGTCTCCTAAGCTGTTTTATATTGTTCCTGTCCACTAAGTGGCTAGCTTCACACCAGAGCTGACTGTTTGTTTGTTTGTTAGTGAGAGTGAGTGATCCCTCTAAACAAATTCTAATCTTGTTAATCTTTAAAATGAAAAGTGCTAAATAAATAAAAGTTAACTTTATCACAGAATGACCAAATGAACACTGTCCTTTGGATTTTAATACTTTCTCCTGTTCATTTGCTGAGATATTTAAGGAAAACCACCCAAAAAGGTGTTTAGGAAATAGAGAATGTTATACTTCTCTACTTGGCCCTTCCCTCTCTACTTACCCTGAGATATGCTGCTGTTATTGATTGATGCTGTTTCACAGACCAGAAATGGATTATTCTAAACTTTGTTATAAATATAATTTAGATCAGGATTTCTCAAACTTGGGGTTGGGACCCCTCAGGGGGTCACGAGGTTATTACATGGGGAGGGGGGGTCACGAGCTGTCAGCCCCCACCCCAGATCCTGCTTTGCCTCAGCATTTATAATGGTGTTAAATATATAAAAAAATGTTTTTAATTTATAAGGGGAGGGGTCGCATTGAGAGGTTTGCTATGTGAAAGAGGTCACCAGTACAAAAGTTTCAGAACCACTGATTTAGATAAACAGAGGTAGCCATATAGTTGGAGGATAAAACGCCTATGGAAGAGTGTTTTAAACTCAGTGTAGAGTAATTATATATTTTTTAAACTATATTTTTCAAAAAAGTTAATTCCCTTGTTTAATCCTCTGTCTGAGCATCTCATGAGGAAGGAGTGGAATGTTCACTGAAGAACTTCTTGATGCTGACATCTTGAACTGAGCATAACTGTTTATTAAACTGCCATGGAAGACTGTTTTTGGCCTAAATGGGCATATATTAAATACCAATCTGTCATACTAGCAAAAGATACTGATCCAATTCTCTTGCTCCTCCTCTCCCCTTCCCAAAAAACAAGCCAAACAAAATAAAAAACCTTCTCTCATTTTAAAACAAGTCAAATAAAGCTGCTCTGTGGGGTGTCCGATGCTAAATTTTCTTCATTTCCTATGAAAAGGGAACAGTGTGTCATCTGGGACTGAGTACTCAAAGAAGGAAAGTCCCGTCTTCCCCCACTTTCCTCTTAAGCAGCAACCTCAGTACTGCGTTTTTTATGCTTAGAAATGCCATTTTCTTCTCCCCTTGTAAATAAATGGTGGTTTTATTTTTTTATAAAAATAACCACTTCTGCTTGCACCAACATGAAAGACACAGTCAAGTTAGAAATCATAATTCTAGATAGGAAAAGTGTTTCTTTACCTGTGGTACTAATACATGGATTTTTTTAAAGTTATACAACTTCTTGCTAGTGGATTTTGTTTGCTTTTTGCATTTCACTTGTTATCAGCAGTGAAACTAGATTGATTGGTTTCACTTTCTGGGTCTCATGATTCTAATTGAGTGTTTGGGTTGCAATGTTGCCAGGGTCCCTTAAATCTAAAAACTCCCTGATTTCATTTGAATGTAAAAAATTCTGAAAACATTGCTGGCTGGTACAGGTCTAATAGCTGCCTCCTCTTAAAACAGAATCTACATTTTGGGCTTGGTGCCAGCGCCCTCCGTAAGGCAGTGCTTTTGCACCTGATATCAAGCTTGTGGGAATGGATAAGAATTTACAGGGTGGCAATGGACTTTCCTGAGGGCTGTGTGTGTGGATGGTTATGATCTGTGTTTTTGAGTTGTGGTAAAATGAGACCATAGCCCCTTCCCCGGGCCTATAACCAGAATTCCGTATGAGATCAGAAGACTGAACCAAGCCATGTGAGCATCATCATCAACATGCAGTGCTGAAGCAGAAAATTGGACTTTCTAGAAGGAAATCTTTAAATATGGAAATCTTTATGCCAGAGCCATTTGCTGAATGAGGATATGTTTGGGCTCTTGTAGGAAATGGAGTTGGGGGAATCCACCCCGAACCACAAAGATACTAAATCATTCCATTAATGAGAGAACTGAAAATAATCTTTTGGTGTCTTTATCCTTGTGAGTAACCATTGAGTAGTCAGATAATTCTGTACTTTGGTGTCAGCCAAATTGGAGGATTTGGCATTGTACTGAAACTATCACCTTTTTGAGGTATGCTTCTAGTTTTTGGCTGTGGATCGCAATATGAACGTACATTATGTTGTGTGTCTGTGTCTGGATAAATAACTCCTTTCTGAAAAGCTTGTGTGACATTTTCCCTACCTGGATACCTAGCAACTTGTCTCTGCCCAGTGTTTGGTTAGAAATCCCCTTCATTTTTTCAGGTCAAGGAGGCACCTGTAGCTACACCCATGATCGTTACAATGGAAGCTTTTATTTTTTTAAATTATACAGTAAAAATGTCTGTGCCCTGTATACTCCAAGTTTACCATTGCTGCCACAGGCAGCGATGCATAAAAACATAAATTTGCCTAGTATACTCAAGTCCTTGGTGATCGCAGGTGACTATTATTAGTACTGGTCCGAAGCCAGTTATAGTGGAGTCAGGAACTATGTGAGGGTCTTACAGCTCTGTTGTTTCAGCTACCATGGTTGTTGCAGTAAAAGCGCCAGCATAGATCTTAATCTTGACTGTTAACACTCCCTGCTTATTCTAGTCTTAAACTCCTCAGAAAATTTTTTCATGCACCTCAGTCATAATCTACACTACAGCACCCTATGACACCCTGACCCTCCTCTCCCCCCCCCCCCCCGTGTTGCATTGCTGATGCACCTCATCAGTTCTCAGAACCCTCTGCTGTTCCAGTATTGGCACTCTCAGGCAGACTGCCAGTCATGCCAAATTATGTTATTTTTATTTGGACAAGTCTCATCTGGTCGTTGCAAGATAAGCCTAACGCTTTTTTCATTTGTGACCAAGGTAGATTTAAACCCAAATCCTTGGAGGTGAAGCTAAAATTGTTTCCTCATTCAGACTTCCAACAGCTGATTTAACTAAATTGGTTCAGAAACTGATTTAATTAAATTGGAATAGTTCTCTTTTGTGAACAATCTTAGTTTGATTTAAGCATGGCTCATTGATCTAGATTTAATGGGCAAGGAATGAAGCTAAATGAACATGAGGCATTCTTAAACCAGAATAAGTGTTCACACAAGGGGCTTGCACCAATTTAACAAATTTTTTATGTAGGTGAGTCCTAAATTTGGGTGCAGTCTCCTATTGTCTGGGGGACACTTGTTAGCATCTTTCTGGCATGAAGTTTGTTTTAAATAGGTGCTAATAAGACTTCCTGTGCAGTATAAACAGTACCTTTTAGTTTTCAAGAGTTACATCAGAGCAGAGGTGGGCAAACTTTTTGGCCTGAGGGCCACATCTGGGTATGGAAATTGTATGGTGGGCCATGAATGCTCATGAAATTGGGAGTTGGGGTGCAGGCGGGGGTGAGGACTCCGGCTGGTGATGGATCCAGAAGTGAGGAGTTCAGTGTGCAGGAAGATGCTCTGGGTTAGGGTGCGGGGGGCGGTGAGGGTTCCAGCTGGGGGTGCAGGGGCTGGGGTGGGGCTGGAGATGGTTTGGGGTGCAGGAGGGTGCTCTGGGCTGGGACCAAGGGATTCGGATGGCAGGAGGGGGATCAGGGTTGGGGCAGGGGGTTGGGACGTGGGAGGGGGTCGGGTGCAGGCTCCAGGCAGTGCTTACCTCAAGCAGCTCCCAGAAGCAGCGGCATGTCCCCCCTCCGGCTCCTACACAGAGGCGCGGCCAAGCAGCTCTGCACACTGCCCTGTCCGCAGGCGCCGCCCCTGCAGCTCCCATTGGCCGTGCTTCCCGGCCAATGGGAGCTGCGGGGGCAGCATGAGGAGCCCCTTGACTGCCCCTACGTGTAGGAGACGGAGGGGGGACATGCTGCTGCTTTCAGGAGCTGCGTGGAGTGGGGCAAGCCCCCGACCCCACTTCCTGACTGGAATGCCGGAGTGGGGCAAGCCCTGGACCCTGCTCCCCGGCGGGAGCTCGAGGGCTGGATTAAAATGTCTGAAGGGCTGGATGCGGCCCCTCAGGCCGTAGTTTGCACACCCTTTCCTCTGATGCAGATCTGAGGAAAGGAAACCTTTTGGTTATCCAGTGTGTAAATTAGACTAAGAAACAGGTATCTGCTGTTGTATCCTCTCTTGTCATCTTATTCCTGCCCTCTGGGGTCCTTTTACTTTCTTGGCACAACATCATCTTTGAAGAAGCTGCTGTCCCTTCTGAAACAGATGGTACAAGCTCTTGTTTCCAGTCCATAATGAAAAGTCACTGACCACCCAGAGATTGGGGAAAGGACTGATGCTGACTGCTTCCATTTCTGTTACAGGTTCTCCACTTTTAGATCTATCATCTCAACTCTTGCTCAATATTCTAGATTTGGATTTTGCTTTCACCTGTGTCATCCCTGGTAAATTTTACCCTTTAAATTCTGATTATAATTTTGTTTATAAAAGTGTGCACAAAGTAAGTGCCTTTGAACATAAATTACAAAAACCAAGTCAAACTAAAATCAGCATTTAATCCCGCTAACAACGCTCTTAAAGCTTGACCTACAACAGAACTCTTTCTAGCCTCAGCCCCTACCTCTCCAAAAACCCAAGCAAATAGATACATTTTGCAGCATGTCTTGAAAGTCAACGGACCGCAAGCTACTTCAAATCAAGGGGGAGCAGATTCCAAATCCTCATAGAGAAAGCTCTCCTGCCAGCCACTGCTCCTACATCTAAAGGCCTCCAGTTTGAGTGCCTCCGCTAACTGCATTTGTAGCAGTCTGACATGTAGAGAAAGGTGGTCTCTGAACTAGGAAAATGTCAAGCCATTTAGGGCTTTAGAGGTTGAAGCCACCAATTTAAACTTCACCTGGAAACAAAATAGGCAGCCAGCACAGATCATGGAGCACTGAGAAACACTGCTTAAAAAGCAACAGAGGGTCCTGTGGCACCTTTAAGACTAACCTTTAAGACTGACTAACTTCTGTTAGTCTTAAAGGTGCCACAGGACCCTCTGTTGCTTTTTACAGATTCAGACTAACACGGCTACCCCTCTGATACTTGACTGCTTAAAAAATTAGCTGCAGCATTTTGCAGCAGCTTATATTTGTTTGAGACTTAAATTCCACATCAAGCTAAGCTTCCTGCACTGCACTTCTCATCCCTCTCTCTCCTTTTGTCTTTCATTCTGGGTCTCTGTCTTACATTGGCAGGGTGAGTGGCATAGTGCTGTACTCCTCCCACTCTTCCACAGAGAGAGGCAGTGACTTGTGTTTGCTTCAGTCTTTGATTTAGTGTCTGGGAATCACTCCCTCTCAAAGGGAGCCTGCGTCATTGAGAAATGTTTAACCTTCTGGCCTTGAAGTGAGGCTGGAAACTTTGCTGACAAGAACTAGAAGCTTGAACTAGAGTCTGAAAACATTCCTTATCCAAGCTGCCCTCTCCCTTGATTTGATTAGGAAGGGGATTCCAGTGAGATAAAAGTTTGGTTTGTGGTTCAAGCAGCCGCACTTTTTTGTGGAGAAAGGTGGCTGTTCAGTGCTAGATGAACAGCAACTAGGAATGGTTTTTTTGAGGGAGGAGGGTATATTCGGGGAGGAGGGTGGCTGACTCAAGAGCAGACTCTAGCACTGTTGCTTTTGTTTTAAACACACAATACCTTCCTAAAGCTTTCCTCTTTCGATTTTGTGTAAGGGACTGGCTGTGCATAATATTACTAATGGAGTTCAGTGTTAATGGTTTCACGATGCAATGCAACACAGCACAGCCTGCCAGACCATTTTAGAGCTGAAGTTCCTAGACTGTGGTCCTGGGAGCACTGTTGGTTTGTGGAAAGCTAGCGGTTCATCGTGTGCTAGCTCTTCTCCTTTTTTTTCAGCTGTGACTATAGATATCCAAACTGTACCTGGTAAAGAAGAGTCTGGAGGCCTGTAAAAATACACCTCTACCCCGATATAATGCGACCCGATATAACACGAATTCGGATATAACGCGGTAAAGCAATGCTCGGGGGGGGGCTGCGCACTCCGGTGGATCAAAGCAAGTTCGACAACGTGGTTTCACCTATAATGCGGTAAGATTTTTTGGCTCCCAAGACAGTGTTATATTGGGGTAGAGGTGTATCTAGAAATGAGAAGGAGCCGGTCTAACTGCCTCTACTAGACACTGATGCTATTTGAAAGGATAGAAACCACCTTCAGGGACTTGACATGTCTCTCACTAGTGTCTGGGCAGTATGTACAGGACAGTTGTCCACAGGACCAAGTGGCTGGGCAGTATGTTCAGCAGATCAGGGAACTGTGCTCAGAAGGAGAGGAGAAGGAAGCAGAGAAGTATGTATGAAGGTAGAAGCAGTAGACATGGTATACCTTGATTTTCATTAAGGCTTTTGACACAGTCCCATATGACATTCTCATAAGCAAACTAGGGAAATGTGGTCTGGATGAAATTACTGTAGGGTGGGTGCTCTATGGTTGAAAGACTACTCAGAGTAGTTCTCAGTGGTTCACAGTGAAACTGAGAGGGTATATGTAATTGGGTTCCACAGGAGTCAATCCTGGGTCCAGTACTAGTCAATATTTTCATTAATGACTTGGATAATGGAGTGGAGAGTATGCTTAGAAAGTTTGAGGATGACACCAATTTGGGAGGGGTTGCAGGCACTTTGGAGGACAGCATTAGGATTCAAAACGACCTTGGCATATTGGAGAATTGGTCAGAAATGAACAAAATGAAACTGAATAAAGACAAGTGCAAAGTAGTACACTTGTGCATTTGAATTTTTCCTTCCCGATTACAAAAGGGGGAATAACTGGGTGTGTGTTAGTACTGCTGAAAAGGATCTGGCGGTTATAGTGGACCACAAATTTGAATGAGTCAACAATGTGATGCAGTTGTGAAAAAGGCTAGTATAATTCTAGGGTGTATTAACAGAAGTGTCATATGTAAGATGCCTCTGGGAGGTAATTGTCCTGTTCTCTTTGGCACTGGTGAGGCCTCAGGTGGAGTACTGTACCCAATTTTTTTTAGGAAATGTGGAAAAATTGGGGAGATTCCAGAAGAAAGCAGCACAAATGATAAAAGAACTTGAGGTATGAGAAAAGGTTACATAAGCTGAGCATGTTTCTTCAGAAAAGAAGACCAAGCGTAGACCTGATAAGTCTTTCAAATATGTTTAAAGGCTGTTTATAAAGAGGACTGTGATCAATTGTTCTCCATGTCCACTGTAGGAAGGACCAGAAGTAAAGGGCTTAATCTGCAACAAGGGAAATTTAGGTTAGATATTAGGAAAAACTTTCTAACTATAAAGGTAGTTAAATTCTGGAATAGGCTTCCAAGGGAGGTTGTGAAATCCCCAACATTTAAGAACAGGTTGGACAAACACCAGTCACGGATGGTCTAGGTTTATTTGGTCCTGCCTCAGCACACAGAGCTGTACTTGATGACCTTTTGAGGTCTCTTCCAGTTCTCTATTTCTATGATTCTATTTATGTGCAGAGAGAAGGAGGAATAGATGAAAGGGAAATACGAAATGGAGAGCTATCTAGTAGACAGTTTTTTAAAAAAGAGAATACATGCCTCATTAAAGAAGACTAAAAATACAAGGAATTTCCTAATACTACTTTGTCATGTTAGCAATTGGGGCATTTGTCCCAACGATGTTATGCAACTGTGAATGTGTGAGGAGATAGGCCAGGCAGCTGCAAAGCATGGTCCATGAGACTTTCTCTAAGATGTTATCCACAATCTCATCTTATAGTTATCCTGTCCAGGCAGTGGCAAGAATCTTTGATTAGAGGTGGAGGGGGGTGGGGTAAAGTTGAAGTTCAGCATGGTCTCCCTAAGTACAACTATCTCTTCTCTGGATCCGGGAGACTCGACATGAAAGATGCGTACTTCCATAAAGCTATTCGGCCTGCACACAGGTGATTCCTACGGTTCGTGGTCGACCACAAACATTATCAATTTACGGTCCTTCCATTCAGCCTCTCAACAGCTCCCCGGGTATTCACCAAGTGCATGTCCTCGTGGCCGCTTTCCTCTGTCGGAGGCAGATGCAGGTATACCCCTACCTCAACAACTGGCTCCTCAGGGGCTGCACCAGGGGGCAGGTGGAGTCTTAAGTCTGATTGGTCAGATCCACATTCAAGAGACTGGGTCTCCTCCTCAACTTGAACAAGTTAACCTTGTCACTGACCCAAAGAATAGAATTCATCGGGTTGGTGTTGGACTCGGTTCAGGCAAGAGCACTTTTGCCAGAGTCCCGATTCCAAGCCATCATGGACATCGTTCAAGGCCTTAGGCAATACCCGACCACTACAGCAAGGGGATGCCAGAGTCTCCTCGGCCACATGGCAGCCTGCACATATGTGACCTGGCATGCTAGACTGAGGCTCAGGCCTCTACAGGCATGGCTCGCTTCGGCCTAGTGCCAGGGACGTGACAACTTGAATTCAGTGATCACGGTGCTGGGGCAGGTGCTCAAGTCCCTTCAATGGTATCTCGACCCTTGGACAGTGTGTGAAGGAGTTCCCTTCAACAGCCCTCAGCCCTCCTTGTCCCTAGTAATGGAAAAACTACCATGTTTTACATCAACAAGCAGGGTGGAGCCCGGTCCTCTCCCGTGTCTCGGGAAGCCCTCTGGCTGTGGGAGTTCTGCATAGCCCAGTCCATTCATCTGGAAGCATCCTATCTACCAGGAGTTCAGAACACACTGGCGGACCACCTCAGCAGATCCTTCCACAATCACTAGTGGTCCATCTGGCCGGATGTCATACACTTCATCTTCCCCAGGTTGATCTGTTTGCCACCCAGAGCAACAGAAAGTGCCCAATGTTCTGCTCCTTCCAGAGACACAGCCCAGGCTCAATCATGGATGCATTCCTGCTATCCTGGGGAGGCCGCCTGCTCTACGCCTTTTCCCTGTTCCGACTCGTGCACAAGGTCCTACTCAAGGTCCGCAGGGATGGGGCAGAGATAATTCTGGTAGCCCCAGCATGGCCTCGACAACATTGGTACACCACACTCCTAGAACTGTCAGTGGACACCCCGATCATGTTGCCTCTCCTCCCAGACCTGATCACTCAGGACCACGGTCGTCTTCATCACCCCAAACTGCAGTCCCTCAACCTCACAGCTTGGAAGCTTCTTGGCTGAACCCCATGGCGCTTCTGTGCTCAGAAAAGGTAAGGGAGGTCCTACTCGGCAGCAGGAAGCCCTCCGCTAGAGCCACATATCTGGCAAAGTGGAAAAGATTTACTTGTTGGTGTGACCAGCGTCGTACACCCCCTGTCCAGGCACCTGTATCTCTCATCTTGGAGTACCTTCTACACCTGAAACAGCAAGGCCTGGCAGCATCCTCTATAAAGGTACACCTTGCTGCTATCTTGGCTTTCCACCTGGCAGCGTCTGGATGCTCTGTCTTTTCCAACCCTATGGTGGGTCAGTTCCTCAAGGGTCTGGAACGGCTGCATCCCCAGATCAGACAGTAGAATGTAGACTATGGAGTGGGAAGGGGAGAGGGAGCACTGTTGAAATAGCATATACCGGGAGTTATTTCTGAATGAGCCAGCTCAGGAAAGGCATTAAGGGACATAGCCAGAATATATCTTTTTCCCTTTAAGAAAAAGCAGAATAAGTTAATTTGACTCAGTTCTCTATAGTGATCCTCTGCCCAACCAGCGCCTGGAGTGATCCCTTTGGATAGGAAGCTCTACATAGACATAATTATTTTATAATAGTAGAGCTTATGTACAGCCTGCTTGGGCCCCCATTAACAAAACTGTCTCGGATTTAAAAAAAATGTATGTGGAGTTTTATTTTAGGTTTAGTTGGGTTGTTTCTCTATTTTTTTTAAGTTTACATTAAATTCTTGAACTGCCTAGACTCCTCAGCATGTGCTGAACTGGTGTAGCATTTCATCCTAGCAGTGCCTAGAAAACTGTGTTGCACAATACTTCTGCTTTGGCATGACCTGGAAAGTTAATCAAACTCTGATCAAAGTGGGGTTAGACATCCATTCCTTGGACTGGATTGCTGTCCCCTGCATGTATATTTCACAGAACAGGCTTGTGGATTTGATGTGCATGTTTGCAAGGAAAGGCAAGCTGGCAAACCTTGGATGTGTTCCAAGGGTGAGAGAGTTTGTGTATGTGGTGAGGGTTGTTTAACTTTTGCTGTTTTGTAAAATATACTTTAGCAGCTGAAAGATGCGGAGGGCAGCACTCAGAGATGGAGACAGTGATGTCATGAGAAAATGACATAGAAAGGAAGTGGTGGGGAGTGGGAAGGGCTCAGTGTACTTTGCCATCATCTGATAGGTTTTCCAGCCTGCTCAGCAGCTATTTTTACATCTCTAGC
Organism: Emys orbicularis; assembly: GCF_028017835.1. NCBI lineage: Eukaryota > Metazoa > Chordata > Testudines > Emydidae > Emys > Emys orbicularis. The sequence continues at coordinate 96,601,493 of NC_088683.1, forward strand.
TCACAACATTTAGAACTCAGTTTGTCAGGCAGTGAAAGCCAACTTGCCAAAAGTGGGGGTGGTGGTATATCCCAGGGTGGATTGAGGGGCTGCAGAGCAGTTCTGCAACTGGGCAAGGATCCAGATTCCCAGGCCTGCCTGCTTTTACAGAGAATCCACAACTGTGCTTTACCTTTGGCCACCTGTCTCTCATGGATAGGAGTATTCTGAGCTGGCTGTAGCAGCTGTGACCAGATGATTGAAAGGATGAGCGTATGTGAACTGCAGGCTTCTCCTGAGAACTAAAGAGGCAAGCTTTTGACAGTGTTCCCAACTTAGTCTCTCTCATTCTCTCTGAAGGTCTTTATTAGTGGGAGGTAGAATCCTGGGAACATCGAAAGTTAACTGTAATTTATGTAATGCAATCCTTATCAGTTAAAAGGACTATTTTATTTTTCCACTATTTATTTAGGAAGTATTAACAGGTTTACAAATCCTTGTCATGTAACTATTAGAAACAAACCAATTATCATTAGAATAATGAGGTTTTGTTTAAGGAGATGTTATACAGAAATATACCATTGGCAATATTGAAATGCCAATAGTGATCCTGGGGGACCCAACCTACCCGTTAGTCCCCTGGATCATGAAGCTGTATGCCAGCCACCTTGACAGCACCAAGGAAAGATTCAACTACCCAGCTGAGCAGGTCAGATGACGGTTGAATATCTTTCGTAGATTGAAGGGACGCTGACTGTGTTTACTCACAAGATTGCATCCCAGTGAAGAAAACCCCCGATGGTTATAGCTGTCTGCTGTGTCATGCATAATATCTGTGAAGCAAAGGTGGAAGAGTTGCCGCTGGGGCGGAGGTGGAGCAGCTGTCGGCTGAGTTGAACAGACAGACACAAGGACTATTAGAAGAGCTCAATGCAGAGCAATATGGCTCAGAGGCTTTGAAAGAGCACTTTAACAGTGAGCCGCTGTAATGCATTGTGATGTACTAGGCTGTGCCTGGCCTTGCTTTTTTGGTGCCTGTTAATAATTGTGTCGTGCTTGGAGTACATGTGTGAATATAACATTGTCAATGCACCTATTAACATTAGGGTGCTTACTATACATTTTATGATTATTACACTGTCATTGATCCTATGAGTTGTGTCACACTGTACAGTAACAAGTATATGGATGCCAGGAACTCTGCAGCCTATATTGTGAACTGATAAAGATGAATTATTTTCCAAATAATAAAATTTTATTCAGTAGCAAAATCAGTGCAAAGAAAAATCCATGCAACTTAAAAGCAGATGCATAAAAAACTTAAATGAATGGAACAGAACTTAACAAGGGGAAAGAACATGCTTGTCCATTTTAGCTACACATACAGCAACCATGGCTTTCACAGGTCAGTGTAGATGAAGCTGTGGTTGTCCTTAATGTCCCCCAGAGTGGAGTGATACTGGGCGGGATGTGGCCCCTGATGTCACATGGAATATTAAGGGCGGGTGCAGGGCACAGTTGCCAACTTTCACATGGTAAATAAGCACCCCAACTTTCACAATAAGCCAAAAATCAAACTAATCCCATTTCAAAACAAGCCAATCTCTAAGAACCCCAACACTCTGTGACTAGATCCCCCTGGCATGCAGTCTGGGACTGTGGTGGACCCGCTGTGCACCCCTGACTCTCTTCCCCCTTTGCCCCCCCCCGCCCCTGCTTGCCGCGAGCCAATCAAAAAAAAGAAGCAACAAGCTACAAGCCAACAAGCAACTCACAAGCCAATTAAGCCAAAAACAAGCCCAATTTCTGTGTTTTTCCCCCCCACGGGTTTGGCATGTCTGGCGCAGGGAGATGTTGTAATGGAGTTCTTTATTGACTGCAAAGGGAGGCGAGCCTGTGCTTCTTGAACCTGTAGATCCAGAAAAGTCTCCGGCGTCTATTTGTTGTCAGAGGAGCCCCATTATGTCCTGGTGCAGCTCCCTCTTCTTTTCCTGCTTGGACTTCTGGACCTTTCTCGTGTCTGCCCTTTCCTTCTCCAGGCTGTCTTCAGTGTTCACCCTCTAGGCCCTTTGCTCATGGTCAGATGCAGCACTGGCTTGCAGGATTGCATTGAACATGTGAGTCGAATCCTCTCCTTTCTCCTCCTCATCTGGCTTGGGTGTGTAGGGGGAACCCCTCAAGGCAGCAACCACAGCAGCTGCAGATAACGCACACAGGTTTCATAGTCAATATAGTCACAATGGAAAGCAAAATTTTAAGATTCAGAACACCCTTTCCTCACTCCCCTGATGTTTTAAAGAAGACATGCTTATTATTGTTCTGCTTCTGAGTGCTTGTGCATGGTTCCACTCACAACACCAGCCGTGGTGAGTATGGCCTGTCAGGGGTGAGGAAAATGAGGAGGGAATTCTGCGTTGCATGAGTATAGGGCACTGACACTGAATACTGACACCATTTTCCACAGGTGGTAGTGGTTGTAGTTGATATCTCACGCCTGAGGGTAACAAAAACAGAGAGAGCACTGCTGTTGTAGGCGTCCCGAAGCCTCCTGGGCCCTAATGCTGCTAGCCTGGGTACTGCAGTGGTGCCTGCTGAAATTATCACTGACTGGCCTGAGAAAATATTCTACCATGGAGGAAGAAATAAGGCTGCCATCCCTAGAGACTTAGGGGAGAGGATTGCAGAGTGCCTCCATGAAAATTTCATCGAGATCTCTCAGGTGGATTCAAGGGGCATCCCTGTGTGCATAAACTGCTCTGCATGGCCCCTGCCTCCCCCACTCACCTATCTACTGGGGAATGAAAAGCCAATAACATCACCTCTTAGTTGAACCGTTACATTTATTTGTACTAGAAGAGGTATGTAAAGTTGATAGCTGTGTCCTGCGAAGTCAGGGGTGTCATCACTGTAATGGAAAATAAATTTACACACTTACTTGAGGATTCTTCCCCTGCTGTTCGACTGCTGGGACTGACTGGACTGAAGTGAAGTCTCAAACAGGTCTTGGCTTGTGGCATAGCTGGACCAACGAGTTACATGTCCCCACTCCTCCACCACCTCCTCATCCTCGCCGTTCACAGCAGGGTCTTGTGACTCAGGCTCCTCAGAGGTATAAATGGTGTGATGGGTGGTGGTGGGGTCTCCACCAAGTATCGCATGCAGCTGTTGGTAGAAGTGCCCCGTCTGCAGCTCAGCACCAGATGAACTGTTGGCCTCCCAGGTTTTCTGATATTCCTGCCACAGTTCCTTGGCTTGCATGCAGAACTGCTGCTAGTTCATGTTCTACCCCTTCTCTTGCATCCCCCATGCAATCTTCTTGTAGATGTCCACATTTCTATGGCTGGTCCGTAGCTGTGCTTACACAGCCTCTTCTCCCCACAGGCCCTGGAGATCCAGTGTCTCCTGTCTCTTACAAGCTGGAGCTTGCAGCCAGCATGGTCAGCTGGGCAGTTGCACACAACAATGGAGAGCTGCTAGGTGTGCTCGCCAAGCTGGATAATCAGGAGAAGGCATTTCAAAAATCTGCGGGGCTCTAAAGGGGTGCGGGCCAACTGGCCTCCGTGACCCCTGGGCAGTGGAGGTCACAATTGTGACCAGAGCTATCGGAGTTGGGCATTTTGGGACAGCTGCTGGAGGACTGCTAGGATCAACGTAAGTAGCAGAGCGTCTACACTTGTGCTGCATCAGCCTCAGTACATTGACCATGGCTCAGTGCCACTTGGGGAGGTGGTGTTACTGTGTTACTGTAATGGGGTGCTTACATCAGTGGGAGACAAATTTAACTGTAGACATTTGCACAGCTAGGTTGACACAAGGCGACTTAGATCAACCAAACTCTGTAGTGTAGAGTAGGCCTTATGAATAATAGTCTGTTCCATCTTGTATTTAGCTATGACACTCTGCATACCTTTTGCAGACTATGTTAAGAACTCAAAATAACTAATTTTTAAATCTCCAGTTTCCAACAGAGAATGCTGAATAGTCTAAGCTGAAGTTTTTCTTTTAAAAAAAAACAAACTAAAAGGAAAGTTTTTTGCTCCTCCTCCTCGTCTGATGCTGATAGGCATCTTCTTATCAAGGGAGAAACTGGCTCTGATCCTGTAAGCGGTCCTGTTACGTTGTGCCTTTGTGGAGCCTTGTTGACTTATGTGGGATTCTGTAGGTGCAGGAACCTGTCTGCATGGAACAACTTGATTATTTCTGGACACAAAACTCCGTTAAGATGGAGTTAAGGCTGAGAGCATGCATGAGTAATTGAGGGTAAAAACCATTATAGGGATCTTGTAATTATTTCTCCCCCCCCCCAAAAAAATTATAAACACAGGAAATTCAGACTTTAACTTAAAAGAAATCCAAACACATTAACATAAGAAATGCACTCTAAGGCACCCAAAAAATCTTAACTTTGTTCTATTGTGACACTATGAAATAACAATACAATTATGATTAACATATACTGCCTTTTAGAGATACTTTGTTTTTTCCTTATTGTGTCACTATGGAGCAGAATTAAGGTTTTTTATTGCCCTTTTATTGTTCCTTTGATATTTGACTGAGTTCAACTTTTATTTTTTCCTGGGGGGTTTTTTCAGTCAGAAATACCAGGCCTTGATTTTTAGAGCCCTGCACAGATACAAAATTTGTATCTGCATCTGATCTGCAATTCGCAAAAATGATCTGTGGATATAAAGTGGATATCCGCAGAGTTGCAGGGCTCTATTCATTTCAAGTCACATGGGGCCATAATCTGAGCTTCAATTCTCTCTCTCCACCCCAGTCCAACTACATTGCTCCCCAAAAGTGAGTTTTGGAATGGGGAGAGCTGCAACTAAGGTTATACCCTCATGTGGCATCATAAAGTTCTCCAATTAATGAAGAGTTAAGTGAGGACCTGTTTTGTCTAAATTAGAAGTGCAGAATTTTTTTTAGGGATGGAGGTAGATGTAGAGTTTGAGCTTTTTTTCTATATCTTTGTTTTTGTGTTTTACTATCTTTTTACCTTCCAGTTCATGACCTTTATGATCTACCTGTCTAGACATCATGCATATGGATACATTAGAAATGAGTAGGAAGAAACTGACTTGTAGTAATTAAAATTAGGCTTAAAAATAAGTGATATCACATGCACTGTACTAATTTTTGTTACCTTCTTGAATTGCATGAGCCCCACAGCACGGGTAGGAAGATACAGTTGCACCAGCCTAATTTAAATTACACAACAATCTAATGGTAGCAAATGCAATGACCTAATCCAAATCAGTAAGAAAATCCTCCATTCTTCCTGTCGATTTAGTTGTGATTCTGCTTTTGTGCAAAACTATTTCTGCCAGCATAGAGCATCATTTGCTTGAATGTGTCTGAAAGTCAAGCTGAGATCAGTGAGAATTGTGACTAATTAAAAAAAAAAAAATCAAGTTCCTTGGTCATTAATGCAGGAATACCTTAATTTTTTTTTCTTTAGTGCTTCTCATGCTGTTAAGTGAATTTAGTTTTAATATTACATGGATTTTTTTCCTTGTGGTTTTTACTCCATTTGCTCAGCACAGATATAGGATGACCCCCAGACTACCTGGAGGTGAGAAATTCTTGTTTTGATTTTGGGAGATGGAAAGCTTAGACTGAACTGTTCCAGCCTTGCATTTAATTAGCCTTCAGGTGATTAGAAGTGGTTATTCACCTTCTTTTTTTTTTTTTTTCAGCACCTATATGGCTGTCGATACAGTACCTCAGCCCTTTAGGATAACAGCTATTACTAGTGACATATTTCTATTTGGAAAGATATTGGAATGTCCTTGTAGTTGGTGTGAGTGTATCAATCAACCCATTTTAGTCATTGGAGTGTCTTTGCCTTCCCCACCCGCAGTCCCATCTGTCTTGACAGGCATTCTCTGCCAACGGTAAAAAACATTGAGGGTGGGCATTGCATATCCCAGTCACCTGAGCCATCCAGGGTCTTCCTCTGCATGTTGCCAGTTCGTCATGCACTGGTATGTAGTGACCAAAGGTCATTAACCATCAGACAGCCATTTGATGATTTGTGTTACAAATGTCCACATTACAAACCCCACCACCAAATTGGCACTAATTCCAAGCCTCTCTTTCACTCCCAGTAGAGGAGCCATAGACTGAACTCTGCCAATCACCATCTGCTAAGAGGTGGTTCTTCCAGGTCAGGGTGCAGGTATATTAATGGGGGCAGTGTGTGTTTGGAAGCCTGCACAATCACTGTCTGAATTCACGTTTTCTGGGCCTAAATAGAGGTTCCTTTCCCAGAGCCTTGTCTCCTAGTTTTGTGCTTATAGTGGGGGTGGGGTTGGGGAGGGGAGAGAGAAGGGAGAGGAGAGGAATGGGACAAGGCCACGTGATGTTGCTTGTCTGGCAAGTGTTAGGGGTCTGAGTAGAGAAACCAACTGTGTACTATTTTGGGTGAATGAGGTTGGCTGTCACTGCAAGTGGTTTCACGAAGAAGCCCACCCCTCTGTTATGCAGACTGCAAATTGAGATCCATCCCCCTGCGTGCACACTCTGCCTGTTGAAGCAGGGAGGTTTCTATGTCCGAGCCTGGTGCTGACAGGAAGGAAATTTTTTTTTTTGCCGGGACTTGTTGATTCTAATCAGGATTTGTCACTGCCTCCATTGTCTGTCTGTCCCTGTGCAAGCTCAGCCTCGGAGTCTATCATTAAGCAGCCTTCTCAGTGCATTGACAGATTGTGACTGGGGACTTCTCTGAGGATTAAACAGCCCTTCCTCTGGTCTAAGCGACATCTTCTTTGTTACTGCATCTGCTTTCTGATCCTGGGACGTCCTCCAGCATGTTGGATAAAGCCAAGACTCTCCAGCCTGCCTATGTCGGGATTGTGCCACTCGCAGAGACTGTGTCGAAGCAGGGGAAGAGCTGTTTAAACACTTGTCATGATTCATACCACAGCTTGCGGGAAGGTTAGCGGTCTCTGCCCTGTTTGCCTTTTTTGTTTGTATATTGAATCTCTCTGGTCTTCCCTTCACATTTCTCGGCAGTCATCCGGACTCAGGTGTTTCCTGATGGCTCCTGTGCTCTGCCACCCCAGAAGACCCATAGCCATGCTTACAGAGCTGTATTAGTACAATGTATAGCGCAGTGGTTCTCAGACGTTTGTATTGGTGACCCCTTTCACATAGCAAGCCTCTGAGTGTGACCCCCCCCCTTATAAATTAAAAACACTTTACATTTAACACTATTATAAATGCTGGAGCCGAAGCAGGGTTTGGGGGTGGAGACTGACCGCTTGTGACTCCCTGTGTAATAATCTCACGACCCCCTGAGTGGTCACGACCCCCAGTTGAGAACCCTTAGTATAGAGTGTTTCACCAGTGTTTAGTTGCTGGGGATGGCTTCAGTCTTCTTTTAAGGTTCTAATTCATTACTGTATGTGCATGGAGGGCTCTTGTAATCAGGAGATGGAACTTTTTAGTGAGAAATGTAAAGGCTTGGATTTCATGGAAGCCCCTTGGCCTTGGAGTGGGAGGGTGTGGCACATTTTGGGGAGTAGGGGAGACCCCCTGTCTTTCACAGGAAATGGTTTAGGCACAAGGTAACTTAACGTTTGAAGGAGGTCTGAGACGGAGCTTTTCCGTGAATATCTAATACAATTTTATTTTAAACATTTTTATTGTGCTATAAATGTACTTGATACTTTTAACAAACAGATGAGCCATATTCTCTATCCCAAAGAGCTTACAACCTAAACACAAAGCACAGGACAACATTCAGGAGAGGAAAAGTATGCAGGGAGACTATGGATGAAGAGCAGTGGTGCTGGGGGGATTGCTTGAAGGTGTGGGTTTGAAGGTGTGGGAAGAAGATGATTGATGGATGAGGGCAAGAAGAGTTTTCCAGGCATAGTACGCAGTATGATAGAAGGCAACAAACAAAAGTTGGGACATGGGATGAAGAAAATAAGAGGGTTACATTGATCAGAATGAGTAGTGGGAACACTTAGGTAGGAGCAAGATTATAATAGAACCTTGTAGATGAAGACCAGGATCTTTAATATAACATGCTGAGAGGGAAGCCAGTGGATGGATTCAAAGAGGGGAGTGATATGATCTGAGTGAGAGGAGGATGAGTTTAGCAGTGACATTTTGGACAGACGGGGTGAGGAAGAGTTGAGAGGCAAGGAGCCAGATGGGAGAAGGTTACAGAAATTAAGGAGAGAGAGATGGCCAGTGCATAGAAAAGGATTTTAGCAGCTGGATTTAGATTCCCTGCACCCTTCCACCTCCTCCCCCGTCCCCAGCTCCAGGACTGCAGAGGCTGCCAGCACAAAGTGAATAAAGCCCCTACCCAAACCCCTATATTAAGTGTTAAAAAGCAAACGTAAAACTTTTCTGCAATGCAGGTGTGTTGGGCACTCTCTGAGGCAGAGGAGATAACTGACATGCCACTCCTCTAGTTTCAATCACTGATCAGAGATTTTAATTTCAACTAATCTGTGACTAATTCCCTTTCCTCTTCCCCCATTTCCAGTTAACAAAAGGTGTTTAATCTGCAAAAAGACTTGTAGTTTTCCCTTTGTTCCCAAGGCATTCGTTTCCATGAGGGGATTCCTCAGGGGATCTGAGAGGCTTGGGTGAACATCTTGAATTTCTGTTAGGAGACAGCCAGACAACAGTTGTGTATGCTGTCCTGTTATAGATCTCTTGGTGATCAGTGCTCAGATGGAGCGAAGGTGGAATTCTGTAATCTCTTCCTTAGTCTGGTACTGTCCCAACTGAGAGATGTATCTTTAGTGGAATGAATTAAGAATGCTGAATTCCTGGGCAATTCTAATCCTTTAAATTGCGTTGCAAACTGTATATAAAGATTGTGTAGGTATAGGATGATAGCAGTAGTTTAGCTGACCACTTCTCAGTAATCAGTGAATATTGGATACAAATACCATATGCAATGGGAAGAGGCTGTTTTCACTAACTACCCTCTAGTAGGGGCAGGAAGAAGGAGAAATGGATGCTGCTTACTCCTTTCTTCCTGTCAAAGGAAAGGAAAGGAAAGAAATAGCTGTTACCATAGCAAAAGGGGGGCATGACCTAGTAACCTAAGTGCCACTCCATTCATTCTCCTGCATTCTCAGGATACCAGCTGTATTTATGCCCCAGCATGCACTGTATTTCTGTAATTGCGGAGCCAAATGTCCTGAGTTCTGGGGAGGCACACTGCACTCTAGGCAATAAAGTTTAAGCCTGGTCTATACTAAAAAATTAGGTTTACCCAGCTATGTTGCTCAGGGGTGTGAAAAATCCACATCCCTAAGCAGTGTAGTTAAACTGACCTAACCCCCAGTGTAGACAGTGCTAGATTGATGGAAGAATTTTTCTGTTGACACGGCCATCGCCTCTTGAGGGGGAGGGAGATTACCTACACCAAGGGTGAACCCCTCTCGTTGGCATAGGTAGCGTCTTACGCTGAAGTGTTACAGCGGCACAGCTGCAGCATTTCAAGTGTAATGGAAGTTCTGGAGCTCAGGGATGTAGAATGTAGTTGCAATACCACGTGGACTACATTGTACTAGCTCCTGCTGGAATGTGATCTACAGCATTCTGCTACCACCAAGAGCAGGAAACTATGGTATTTCTGTTCCTCTGCAGTGGGAGAGTTGGTGTCAGTGTCTTCCCCCACACCAAGCTAGGCTGTATTGAAATCTGTGGATGCAAATTTCTGAAAATAAGTGTTCATATCTAGTAAATATTCATGCCATCCTTCTTTGCAACCCAGGAACCAATCCCTGTAGCAAACCTCGTTGCCTACTCTGTCCCCATATCTACTCTGGCGACACCATCAGAGGACCCAACCACATCAGCCACACCATCAAGGGCTCATTCACCTGCACATCCACTAATGTTATATATGCCATCATGTGCCAGCAATGCCCCTCTGCCATGTACATTGGCCAAACCGGACAGTCCCTCCGCAAAAGAATAAATGGACACAAATCGGACATCAGGAATGGTAACATACATAAGCCAGTAAGTGAACACTTCAATCTCCCTGGTCATTCTATTACAGATTTAAAAGTCACTAACATTGAACAAAAAAACTTCAGAAACAGACTTCAAAGAGAAACAGCAGAACTAAAATTCATTTGCAAATTTAACACCATTAATCTGGGCTTGAATAGGGACTGGGAGTGGCTGGCTCATTACAGAAGCAGCTTTTCCTCTCCTGGAATTGACACCTCCTCATCTATTATTGGGAGTGGACTACATCCACCCTGATTGAATTGGCCCTGTCAACACTGGTTCTCCACTTGCGAAGTAACTCCCTGCTCTCCATGTGTCAGTATATAATGCCTGCATCTGTAACTTTCACTCTGCATCCGAAGAAGCGAGGTTTTTACTCACGAAAGCTTATGCCCAAATAAATCTGTTAGTCTTTAAGGTGCCACCAGACTCCTTGTTGTTTTTGTAGATACAGACTAACACGGCTACCCCCTGATATATGAAAAGTTGATTGTCTGGGACTTTTTTTTGAGGAGTGTTGGTGCTTGTGAAAATGTGCCTTATCATAGAAACCTTGTTACAACCTTTATTATGCAGACAGCCTTTCCATAATTGAGAGGGCTAACATTATGTGGGGGATTAACCATGGGACTGTAAATAAGAACTCTTGACCTTTTTTACAGACTCTGTCAATGACCCATTCTGTGACCTTGCCCAAATAATTTAACCTCTTTCCCCTTCTATAAAAATAGGAAGAACCTCTCAGAGGTAGGGGGATTAACAGTTGTTAATCTGTACAGTGCTTTGAGGAGGTAAAAATCTGTAAACGTGTGTTTATTAATGCACAGGTCAACTCATGAGGTAAAGAAAGTCTCCATTTGTTGTCATAACACCTCCAGCCACCAGAGGGCAAAAGTATTACAAACTGGTAGTATTAACATTTTTAAGATCCAGTAGAGAGCAGAAGAGCACATACAACACAAATATGGTATGTTAACAATATTGGAAGGTCTAAGCAAAATGTACAGATTTCTAACAAGGGGTTTGTTCCTGGATATTTGTTCCTTGATTTGTCTGACAGCACAGCCTTGGAGTTGAATGTTTTCTGTAACTATTGTATGTGTCGTCTAGTTCAGAATGGACTACAAATGGACCTGAAGGATATCACTATGATGAGTGATATAAATGCATGGATAGATAATATGAGCAATTAGGCAGTATTATTGTCTTGGGTTTACAAGATGTAACAGGTATATGTCTGAAATATGACCTGATATTCACCACTATACTGAATGAACTGCTTATTGGGATCAGTGATTCGATCTTGAAGTGGCTGCTGTGTAGAGTATCTGTTATATCAGGAGCAGATAGGCTGGAACCTCTTGTGGCAGATCAGAATGCACATGCAATGTAGGCATCTGGAATCTGTGTAACTACAATCCTAGTAAACACTTCTGAAGAATATTGCTGACAGAATGACTGATTAGACTTAGAAAGGACACAGCTTCCACCTTATCCAGTGAACAAGCTGTGATAATCATGTGCTAGTGTGAGGGGCTCAAAGGCAAACTGGCAGTTTAGGCTTTTTCTCCTAATCCTCAGCGTGCCATCCTTGGCCATACAGATTGGAGAAGTTGCAAAGGAGCTGGTAACTTGTGGACATGAAGATGTTGGACTGGAAGTTGTGTGAGAAGGGCTGGTGTTGGTGGCTGTGTGAGAGGTTTTCATAGGTCAAGTAGGAAAGTCGTACCCAACAAATTTTGCCAATGCAAGTTGTCAGCATACAGTTGCTGTGGTAAGTGTATCACTTGCCTGTGTGCATGCTTGGTTCCTTGCGTCGGTACTGCACATACTCACCAGGAGTGCCTATTGATGCACAGTGTGGTTCACCATGGGTAGGTATCCCAGTGTGCAACCCGTCACCATTCAGCACACTGTCTTAGAGGTAGTTTTGACAATTCATAGAGGGGCAAAAACGAGTCATACAGAGGAGACTAGGAGCAAGGGTCAACCTCCCATAATGCAGTGTTCTTCATCCCATAATACTATATCTATCCCATAGTTTTCATCCCTGTTTTCAATTTCCCACGAACCTGTGCATGTCGCTGCCTGCCATCTCTGACAGAAGCATGAAGCCTGCACAGCTCTGCAGCACTGTCATGAGCATTGCAAGCACAGGATGCACTGTCCTCTAGAGTATTTGCAAAGCCAGAAGAACTGCGAGGAACATGATGATTTCCTGGTGGTCAGTTTGCTGTGGAACACAGTGAGAAACAATTTGAGGTGGCTGTTGGTGTGTTCATTAAGGAGCTGCAGATGGAGCACTGTGTCTGGGCTCAAGAAATGAGCACTGACTGTTAGAATCACTTTGTAATGCAGGCTTGAGATGACAAGAAATGGCTGCAGAACTTTCAGATGTGCAAGACCACATTCCTGGATCTGTGTGCCAAGCTCGCCCAAGCCCTCCAATGCAGGGACACCACATTAAGCTACACTGACAGTGGAGAAGCTAGTGGCGATCACACTATGGAAACTTGCAATGTTGGATTGCTACCGGGCAGTGCGAAGTCATTTTTGGAGTGGGAAAATCCAATGTGGGGGCCTATGTTATACAGGTGTGCAGGATTATTAATAGTTTCCTGCTATTCAGGACTGTGACTCTTGGTAATGTGCAGAACATAGTGGATGGCTTTGCAGCAATCATAGAATATCAGGGTTGGAAGGGACCTCGGGAGGTCATCTAGTCCAACCCCCTGCTCAAAGTAGGACCAACCCCCAACTAAATCATCCCAGCCAGGGCTTTGTCAAGCCTGACCTTAAAAACCTCTAAGGAAGAAGATTCCACCACCTCCCTAGGTAAGCCATTCCAGTGCTTCACTACCCTCCTAGTGAAAAAGTTTTTCCTAATATCCAACCTAAACCTCCCCCCACTGCAACTTGAGATCATTGCTCCTTGTTCTGTCGTCTGGTGCCACTGAGAACAGTCTAGATACATCCTCTTTGGAACTGCCTTTCAGGTAGTTGAAAGCAGCTATCAAATCCCCCCTCATTCTTCTCTTCTGCAGACTAAACAATCCCAGTTCCCTCAGCCTCTCCTCATAAGTCATGTGTTCCAGCCCCCTAATCATTTTTGTTGCTTTCCGCTGGACTCTTTCCAATTTTTCCACGTCCTTCTTGTAGTGTGGAGCTCAGTGGGGTTCCCGAACTGTGGTGGAGGAATAGATGGCATGCACATTGCTATTTTGGCCCCAGAGCACCTTGCCACAGAGTACATCAACAGAAGTGGCTACTTTTCTATGGTTATGCAAGTTCTTCTTGGAGTGATTGCACATGTCCATTCAGCTTAGGTGTGTGTGCTCGCCACATGCACTGGTGCCGCAAGTTTTTCCCTCAGCAGTATCCGTAGGGGACCGGTTCTGGCTCCCCCTGCAGTGGCACGCGTATGCTGCGGCATATAGGGCAGCGCCGGCTCCATCCACCCTCAGTTCCTTCTTGCTGCCAGTGACGGTGCATGAAACTGGTGCTGCTTCAGCTAGAGCTGTTGCTTTTCATTCGTTCAAACTCTTTTGCCTCTTGCAAATATCACTGTATATAGTGTCCCTCTAGTTTAGTTCAACCTATTTGTTAAGTTGGAGATGTAGTAGGTCCCTAAAGGGACTTCGCCTCAGGATGGGGCATATCCTGGACCCCAGGCTTTAAACCCTGCAATCGCTGCAAAAGGCCCATGCCCATTAGCTATCCACATTGTAGTGGTTTGCGGTGCTTGGGTGAAGGTCACATTAGTGATAAGTGCAAAATCTGCAAGTCCTTCAAGTCCAGGACGAAGAAGTGTGACATTTGCTTGAAGGTGCTACTGATGGAGTCTGCCCTTACCCCAGTGCCAGAGCAGCGCTCCGATCCGGTGCTGAGCACCATGATCTTGGTGCACAGTGCCCCGCCGGTACCGTCTATGAGCCGGCACTGGTCTCCTTCCGTGGCTCCAGCCAAGAAGCCCAGGAAGACGGGGTGAGGAAGGTCTCCAGCTTCCTGCAAGGGAAAGGACAAGTCTGGGGTGGACCAAGCCTCTGTCTCGGGCACCTCTTCACCCCCTTCGGGATCCCAGGCCCCAGCTCAGGTTGAGCGGTGTAGCCCAGCCCACTCCCTGCTGGCTACCCCAGATAGCGGCAGAGGTCCTCGTCGGCTCCGGGTGTCCACGCTGGAGGCCCTCCAAGCAGTGCAAAACATTGTCCTTCCCGGTGCTGCCCTCTCCGGCCCCTGCAGGGTCCCAGTCCCAGGGTAAACCTGTGTTGGGACCACCACAGTCTCCACCTTCCCGGCAGCGCTCCCCCTCACAGGGGACATCCACCAGCGGTCGCCCTCTCAACGCTGACACGCTTCTGACCATGATAGGCAGAAGCTTCATGGCCCCATTCGGTCTCTGGACCCAGGAGAAGGGCAGAGAGGCTCGAGGTGCGGCTCGCCCATAACTGGGTGCAGACCTCTGGAGGCACGCGCCCCCCGGCAGGAGTTTCGGAGTTGGCACCCAGAATCTCCACGGCACCGGTACCGCTCCAGGGACAGATCGAGGGACCGACGGTACCCCGGACCGTCGCCGATCCCCTAGGGCGGCGTCCCTGCGTCCGGCTACGTCGTCACAACGCCAAGCCTACTGTAGTACCCATTCCCACTCCACATCCTGCTACTGCTCATTAAGTGTGAGGCGTAGATTGCCAGCCCGGGACTGTTGCGGATCCGCCGAGCGCTGCTGGTTGCCGAGGCCCCAATCCAGACACTCATTGAAGTTAGCCAGATCCAACTCTGGGAGGGGTGACCAGTACTGATTGGGACAGAGCCACCAATCAGCCCTGTCTTGGTCATGGGAGAACGACTGCTCAGGTTCTGAGCAAGGTTCCCTAGCGGCAGGACAGGCTCCGGGACCTATGGTGCGGACTACGTCAGTGGCACTGCAGCCAGACTCCGTGGTCTCCGACTCCATGGCCAGCACAGTGGTACCCATAGGGGTTCACTCAGCCCTCTCAGGCTGCCCGCTCGGTATCCAGAGCTTCAGAGAGACTGACTACCACCCTCTCCCGCCCCACTCCAGCCCAAGAGGCCTCAGCTGCAGGCACCTCGCAGGCACAGGAGGAAGTGGGCGAGAATGCCACCAGACCACCTATGGTTGCAGAGGACCCCTGGGTACCAGCTTCCTCATCATCATCGCCAGACAAGGCCATAGTAGGGCCCCCTCTGCCAGTGGCCCAGGATGATGCTAAGATGCATCAGGAGCTGTTGAAGAGGGTTGCTGCCAACCTGGGTCTCCAGGTGGAGGAGTTAGAGGAACCTGCACACTCTCTCTTGAATGTTCTCTGCCCCATGGCCCCAGCCAGTGTAGCTTTGCCCCTACATGACGGGGTCGCTAAAATTACAAATGCCGTCTGGCAAACCCCCTCTTCCTTGCCTCCGATCTCCAAGAGAGTGGAGCGCAAGTACTTTGTGTCATATAAGGGCCACGAGTACCTTTATACCCACCCTATTCCCAATTCCCTAGTGGTAGAGGTGGTCAACCACAGGGAGAAACAAGTTCAAGTGGGGGCTACCCCTAAGAATAAAGACTCAAGGAGACTGGACTTGTTTGAGTGTAAAGTTTATTTGTCCTCCAGTCTACAGTTGCAGGTGGCCAACCATCAGGCCTTACTAGGCCGCTATGATTTTAATATGTGGCAGGCCATGACCAAGTTTGAGAATGCTTTTCCTGAGGCTTCTGGAAGGAGTTCCGGGCGATCCTGGATGAGAGCTCGACTGCAGCCTGAGCAGCCCTCCAGGTGGCATCGGACGGGGTGGACACCGCCGCCAGTACCCTGGCATCGGCAATCTCGTTGCGCAGGGCTTCGTGGCTGCTCCTCTCTGGTCTTTCCTCAGAGGCTCAGCAGTCAGTGCAAGACCTCCCTTTCGATGGGCACGCCCTGTTCGCAGAACAGACAGACATTAAGCTCCATGGCCTGAAAGATTCCCATACAATCCTAAAAACACTGGGCCTGTATGTCCCCGGCCCTGCCCGCAAGTAGTTTAAGCCGCAGCAGCCTCAGAGCCAGGGGAGCCACCCTCGACAGGAGCCTCCCCACAAAAGATCCAGGGGCTACCGGAAACGCCCTGGACACCAACCCCCATCTACATCCCAGGCGGGCTCAACCTGCAGTAAGCAGACGGGCAAGCTCCGATTCTGAGGGTACGCCCGAGGGCAACCTACTGGACTGTTCCCTGGATCCTTCCTCCCCTCTGTTTGCCAACTGCCTTTCTTCCTTCCCCCGCGTGGGCATCTGTAACATCGGACCAATGGGTCCTCAATATGGTGGTGCACGGTTACACCCTTCAGTTACTTTCTACCCTCCCTTCCCACCCCTCCTCCCCATCCCTCTTCAGGGACTCCTCTCATGAGAATCTTCTTGTACAGGAGGTAGAGGGTCTACTACAGCTGGGTGCGGTGGAGGTAGTTCCTGTGGAATACAGGAACAAGGGGTTCTATTCCCGATACTTTTTAATCCCCAAAGCCAAGGGCGGTCTGCAGCCCATACTAGACCTGCAGGGCTTGAACTGCTACTTAGCGAAACTGAAGTTCCGTATGGTCTCCCTGGCTTCCATCATACCCTCCCTGGATCGGGGAGACTGGTACGCTGCCCTCGATCTGAAAGATGTGTACTTCCACATCACCATCTTCAAGGGACACAGACGATTCTTGCGGTTCATGGTAGGTCCCTACCACTATCAGTTTGTGGTCCTCCCATTTGGCCTAGCGACAGCACCATGGGCATTTACCAAGTGCATGTTGATGGTGGTGGCTTATCTCAGATGTCGGGGTATCCAGATCTACCCGTACTTCGATGACTGGCTTGTCAAGGGCAACTCCAGGTCCAAGGGGACGTTGCGGTGCTGCTAGCTGCGTGCAGTCGCCTCGGCCTGTTGGTGAATGACAAAAAATCCACGATAGTTCCAGTACAGAGGATAGAGTTCATCGGAGCAGTGCTCAACTCAACCTGCAGCTGGGTGTTCCTGCCGCTTGAGAGATTCAGGATACTGACGGATCTCATTGCGGAAGTCTCCGCCTTTCCCCTGACCATGGGCAGGGTTTGCCTACACATACTAGTTCACATGGTAGCATGTACATATGTGGTGTGCCATGCCAGACTCCAGATGTGACCCCTGCAACAATGGCTAGCGACGGTCTACTCTTAGTCCAAGGACCATCTGGAGACGGTCGTCACCATCCCCATGACAGTACTTACCTCGCTGTGATGGTGGACCAACCCTGGGAAAATCCTGGAAGGATTTCCCTTTGTCAGCACTCCTCATTCAGTTGAGTTGGTTTTGGATGCCTCGGATGGGGGGGCGCACCTCGGCACCCTCCAGACCCAAGGTGTGTGGTCCCCAGAGGAGTCAATGCTACAAATAAACGTCAAAGAGTTCAGGGTGGTGCGCAGAGCATGCGCGGTCATCCTACCTCATCTCTGGGGCAGAGTGATCAGAGTCCTCACAGATAACACAGCCTCGATGTTCTACATCAACAGGCAAGGTGGAGTGCGATCCTCGGCCCTTTGCCAAGAGGCACTCAGTCTCTGGGACTTCAGCATCGACCACAGAATCCATCTAGAAGCGTGTCACCTTCTGGAGACCAGGAACACGCTAGCAGATCACCTAAGCAGGGACTTCTCCTCTCACCATGAGTGGGTGCTCCACCCAGAGGTATCTGACATGATCTTCCAGAGGTGGGGAACTCCCCAAGTGGATTTATTTGCCTCCAGGCAGAACAGGAGGTACCACAGGTTTTGCTTCAGATGGGGTCTGGGCAAGGGTTCCCTCTCCGACGCCTTCCTCCTGCCGTGGGCAGGAAGCCTGATGTATGTGTTCCCTCCAATTCCACTCATCAGCAAGGTCCTAGCGAAAATCAAGAGGGACAAGGCGCAGGTTATCATGATCGCCCTGGCGTGGCCTTGCCAGCACTGGTTTGGGATGCTATCAAGCTTGTCAGTGATCCCTCCCTGGCCACTGCCGAACTGACCGGATGTGCTGTCGCAGGATCACGGCCGACTCTTGCACTGCAACCTCGTGTCCCTCCACTTCACAGCGTGGATGTTGCGTGGCTGAACCCGGATGAACGGGCCTGTTCAGACGGGGTCCAGAAGGTCCTCCTCGTGACTAGAAAGCCCTCAACTAGGCAGGCCTGTCTGGCAAAGTGGACGAGGTTCTCCCGCTGGGTGGCCGAACGGGGCATCTCCCCTTTGCATTCTTCGGTGCAGTCGATCTTGGACTACCTGCTTCATTTAAGGAACCAGGGCCTGGCGCACTCCTCTATCAGGGTGCACCTGGCAGCCATTTCGGCCTTTCATCCGCCAATCCAGGGGCAGACGGTGTTCTCCCATGACATGATTGTCAGGTTCCTTAGGGGCCTCGAGAGGCTCTTTCCTCAAGTCTGGTCCCCGGCTCCTCAGTGGGATCTCAACTTGGTTCTGTCCAGGCTCATGGGTCTGCCCTTTGAGCCTTTGGCCTCGTGCTCCCTTTCACTTACCATGGAAGGTAGCTTTCCTGGTGGCGGTGAGGTTGGCGAGTCGAGTCTCCGAGCTGCGAGCCCTGACCTCAGAACCGCCATACACGGTCTTCTATAAGGACAAGGTCCAGCTCTGGCACCACCCGGCCTTCCTTCCCAAGGTGATGTCTGCTTTCCACATGAGCCAGGACATCTTTCTTCCAGTTTTCTGCCCTAAGCCCCATGAGACTAGTGAAGAGAGGCGCCTTCATGCTTTGAACATAAGAAGGGCTCTGGCTTTCTACCCTAGATCGGACAAAAACTTTCTGTAAGTCGACTAAGCTTTTCATCTCTACAGCTGACAGGATGAAGGGCCTCCCAGTGTCCACACAAAGGATTTCTAACTGGATCACCTCTTGCATTCAGACCTGCTACGAGTTAGTGGGAGTCCCTCCGCCGCCAATTGTCAGAGCCCACTCGACCAGAGCACAGGCATCTTCGGTGGCATTCCTGGCACACGTTCCGATCCAGGACATCTGTAAAGCTGCGACGTGGTCGTCGGTACACACGTTCACAGCCCACTATGGCATCACGCAGCAGTCCAGGGATGATGCAGGGTTCGGCAGAGCTGTATGGCAATCTACATGTCCGTGAACTCCTACCCACCTCCAGGGGTACTGCTGGGAGTCACGTAAGTTGAATGGACATGAGCAATCACTCGAAGAAGAAAAGACAGTTACCTTTTTCCGTAACTGGTGTTCTTCGAGATGTGTTGCTCATGTCATTCCACAACCTGCCCTCCTTCCCCACTGTCGGAGTTTCTGGCAAGAAGGAACTGAGGATGGAGGGGGCTGTCTGCACCCTATATGCCGTGGTATACACGCACCATTCCTGGGGGCGCCAGAACTGGTCCCCTACAGTTACTGCTAAGGGAAAAACTTCCAGCACTGGTGCATCTGGCGAGCACACACACACCTAAGTTGAATGGACATGAGCAACACATCTTGAAGAACACCAGTTATAGAAAAAGGTAACTGTCTCTTTTTCTGGTGCCTCACAGGGGATGCTTCACTGACATCAATGTTGGCTCATCAGGGAAAGGTGCGTGATGCTCACATCTTTGAGAACACAGGACAGTTCAGAAAGCTACAAGCAGGGATCTTCTTTCCTGACCAGCACATTACTATTGGCATTGTTGAAATGCCAATAGTGATCCTGTGGGATCCAACCTACCGCTTACTCCACTGGCTCAGGAAGCTGTACGTTGGCCACCTCGACAGCAGCAAGGAAACATTCAACTACCTGCTCAGCAGGTGCAGAACGTACTCCTGGGGAGTTCTGCACCAAAAAATTAAAACTTCTGTGCACAGTATTTTAAAATTCTGCATATTTTGTCAAAATAACAATATAGTCATTCCAGGTTCAATTATTTTGGTAATTTATTTCAAAATACCAATCAGCAAATATGCCTGTAACAATACAGACAACAAAAAAGATTCAGGAAATATTTTTCAATAAATAGATTCTTTACTATGCATATTAATACAGAACTTTGAGTAATAATTTATTTAAACTACAACACAGAAACTTATTTCCCGCACCCCTCAGAAGCAATGCAAAGGCTTGGGGGAGTCTGGGGTAATGTAGGAGTTGAGGGAGAGGAAAATAATTGCTGGGAAAGAGCTGTGAGTGAACCTGAAGGGTTGTTGAATGTGGGTGGGACAAGTATGGGACAGGGTTTTTGTTTTTTGTTTTTTTGGGGGGGGGGGGGGGATTGTTAGAGAGCCTCCCCTATGCAGACTCTGGCTGATCCTAGCCTCTTCCATTCAGTCAGGCACATCTGCCCCTGTGCCCATGTGCCCTGGCACCCCCACCCCATATGTCCCTGCTCCCCCACTCCCATTCAGCCCCTGCCCCAGTCTGTCCCCCGCCTCATCCCATGCCTCCTTACCTGGCCCCAGGGGCAGGGCTCTGAGGAACGCAGCCTTTCCTCCTCCCTATCAGCTGCTGACTGCTAAGCCGGTGAGCTGGCCGTCCTCATTTCTGGCACCACAGCAGCCCCTGGTGGGTGAAAGGTGTAACTGCAGTGCCTCTCTGCGTGTGCTCAGTGGTGCAGAATTCCCCCAGGAGTAAAATGACAGTTGAACATGCTTTTGAAAGGTTTCTAGCGTTGTTTACTCACCAGATTGGATCTCAGTGTGAAAAATATCCGACTGGGTATAGCTGCCTGTTGTGTCCTGCATAATATTTGTGAAGCAAAGGGAGAAAAGTTGTGGTCAGGGCGGAGGAGGAACGGCTGTCTGCTGAGTTTGAACAGCCAGACACAAGGGCTATCAGACAAACTCAATGAGGAGCTATACGGCTTAGAGAGGCTTTGAAAGAGCACTTTACTGTGACTTGCTGTTAATGTGCTGTGGTGTACTTTGCTCAACCTAGGTTGTAGTTCAGGCACCTATTAGAAATTGTGTGGTGCTGCTGCACAGCTGTGCGTATATCACTGATTGTGCACCCATTAATGTGGGGGTGCTTGCTGTACATTTGATGATTACACTGTTTAGGACTGGTTGTGAGTGTACAAGACCACTACTCACAGCCAGCAGGCATTATGCACCATGTGTTTTAAACCAATAAAGATGAATAACTTTCAAATTTTATTCATTTACAAAAACAGCTAAAAAAATCTGAAGAACTTTAAACACATTTTAACTTAATTTTTTTTAGGAACCTCAATAAACAAATAGGAATGAACATTGATGTCCATTGTAGCTACACATATATCAGTTGTGGCTCTCACAGGTCATGTATGTGAAGCTGTGGTTATCCATGCTTTTCCCCAGTGTGGAGTGGTGGGGTAGGTGTGCAGGCCCTGAACCATGTGGAATGCTGAGCGAGGTGTCGGGAGGTGCTGTGCTGCAGTTTTCCACAGACTGCAATGGGAGTCGAGCTCAGGATTGTTGAACCTGGAAGTCCACAAGAGTCTGCAGCATCTGAGTTTGCTGATGGAGAAGCTCATTCTGTCCTGGTGCATCTCTCTTCCCCTTTCCTGCCCCTTTCTCCTGTCTGTTCTTTCCTTTTCCATGCAGTCTGCCATATTCACCCTCCAGGCCCGCTGTTCAAGGTCTGATGGAGCACTGGCTTTCAGGATCTTGCAGAAGATGTCCTCCTACATAATCTCTTTTTTTCTCTTCCTTATTTGGGTCAGTTGTTCCGCTGCAGTGGAGGGGGTACCCCTTAAGGGTGCAATGGCTGCAGCAACAGATAAAACATACCAGTACCATTCTCAATATAGTAGGAACAGAAAGCAAAACTTGAGATTCAGCACTTCCCCCTTTCCTTGCTCCCCTAAAATGTTAAACAAGACATCCTTATTGACACTTCTGCTTTGGAGTGCTTGTGTCTGGTGCCCCTCTCAGCTCAAGCCAGGATGCGTATGACCTGCCAGGGGTGAGGGAAACAATGAGGGGCTTGCTTGCTTGCATGAAAGTGAGTACAGGGCACTGGCCCTGAATACTGGCACCATTTTCTACATGTGATGGTGGTGTTAGCTGATACAGAAAGAGCACAGCTGCTGCTGGGTTCCCAAAGTTGCCTTTTCCCGTGTGCCGTTAGCCAGTTTACAGCAGTGGTGTCTGTTGAAGTTATCAATGACTGGTGTGGGAAAGTGTCCTATTGCAAAGGAAGACATAAGGCTGCAATCCCTAGAAACTGTTGGGAGAGGATTGCAGAGTACCTTTCATCAAGATCTCTCAGAAGGCTTCAAGGGACATCCCTATTTACATAAACAAACTACTCCGCATTCCCCTCTGCCCGCCTAACTCAGAGGGCAATGAAAAGCCTCTAGCAACTCAACCTCTGTGTTTTACCACTACCTCTTTTAGTACAAATAAATTAATGAAAAGTCAACGGCTGAGTCCTGCTAAGTTGAGGGTGCCATCAGTGTAATGGGAAATTTAGTTCCGCACTTACTCAAGATTCCTTCCCCCTGCATTGGTGCTCACCCGTGCTTGACTGCAGAGACAGGCTGCGGTGGAGTCAAAAAATATGTCCTGGCTTACAGCCCGGCTCCGGTCGCCTGTCCCCCATATTCCTCTTCCTCATCCACCCCCTGGTTCTCACTGTTTACAGCAGGGGCCTGTTAATACCTCTGGGGAGCCCAGGTGACTGTGGTGTGTGCTGTGGTGGTGGGCTCTTCTCCAAGTATGGAATGCGTCTCTTTGTAAAAGTGGCTGTCTGCAGCTTGGCACCAGATCGATTTTTGATCTCCCTGGCTTTCTGGTGTGCCTGCTGCAGTTCCTTGGCTTTCACATGGCACTGCTGCTGGTCCCTGTTGTACCCCTTCTCCTGAATCCCCTGAGCAATCTGCTCATAGATGTCAGTGTTTCTACAGCTGGTTTGAAGCTGTGCCTGCACAGCCTTTTCTTCCCGCAGGCTCAGGAGATCCAATATCTTCTGTCTGCTCCAGGCAGGAACGGGTCTAGAACATGAATCCAGTGTGGTCAGCTGCGCAGTTGCACACAACCACGAAGAGCAGATAGTGATGTGCTCACCAAGCTGGACAACCAGAAAAGGGCATTTCAAAAATTTGCAAGGGTTTTTAAAGGGAGGGTATGTGTGAACCCTGGGCAGCGGAGTTAACGGTTTTGACCACAGTGGTCAATGTTGGGCATTGTAGGACAGCTGATGGAGGACTGTTAGGATCAACCTAGGTAACAGTGTCTACACTGCATTGACCATGGCTCTGTGCTGTCAGGGAGCTGGTGTTGCTATATTGGCATAATGGGGTCCTTACATAGATGGGAGACGAATTTAAATGTAGACACATACACAAGTAGGTCGATGGAAGGCATCTTATGTCGACTTAAAATTGTGGTGTAGACCAGGCCATAGACTTTTAAAGCCTGGCTCTCTTCTTTTTCTGTCCTGTTGCCCTAATGTTTTTTTTAATGTGACATTCTCTCTCTCGTTGGAGTCTAGTGAACTATTCCTGTCAGTATAATGATTCCCAGCTGTTGCTTTAGCCCTAGCTATTTTCATGCTAGGAATGGAGGAGGAGAGGGAAGGAAGGCTTGTTTACTAAACTGTGATCTAGTTGAGCTCTCAAAATCTAGTGTGAAACCCTCTTAGCAGGAAGTAACACTAAAATGAAAGCACGGTAGGGCTCCCACATGTAAGAGAGAGAGAGGCAGGGGAAGCAGATACATATACAAAATGACAGAATAGAATGGGTGTGGTGCACTCTGTGCAGGCATCAATATCCAAACAACCTTTGTACTAGTAATGATACCATGTAAAATTTACAGTAGAAACGCCCCCACCTATCAACTGAATCTCCTTCACAGTTTAATCAAGCAAATTCACCAGGGTTGAAGGGGCTGGGAAAGTGATCTATCTATGAATCAGAGACCCCTGTGAGTACTGCCTGGCAAACCATTTGTGTGGCTCTGCATTTATTTGCTGTCTAAAAATATATTCAGTATATGTATACACTTTTAAATGGCAGATAACTAACTGCCTGATGCTTCAGACAGCCTGGTAAGTGCTGAAAAGCAGGAGCTCTTCATGTATAACACATTTTGATACTTGAACTCTGACGCTCTGCCTGCACTGCATAGAGAAGCTACTTTTCTAGTGAAACATGCTTCAGCACAGTTCTTGCTAGAAGATTCTATCATGGTTTCCCTGTCCAGCATAGCTGGGTGCCAAAAAGGGTCAATAGTCTTTGCTCACAATGTCTTCAAAGCCAGCTCACAGACTGTTTGCATAAATCTAATCTCTGTATTTATACTGTAGTGTAAAATGTCTGTCATTTCCCTCACCCCAAGTTCTTCAGCGTTCTCATATGTTTTAAGTCATTGATCAATGTTAAAGAAATACATGCCAAAAATAAGTGACCTGCTCAGAAAACTCCATCTATCCAGCCTTCCCTGAGCATTGAATTACTGATCCTGTCACCTGCTACACCAATAAATTTCAGTTCAAAATGTCAAAGCAGTACTTCTCTTGGCAAGAGCAATCTCTCTGCCAACCTGTAGTAAAGAATGGGAGGTGGAACAGGCATTACTAATCTGTGGATGAAGACTCTTTTCCTGATGCCCTATCTCTGATAGGGGCTAGTGGGTGGATGCCATGTTAACTTGTTAGGGTACCATGAACCAGACTTCCAGTTTTCCCTTTCTTCACTAAGACCAATGGAGAATGAGAGAGACAATATTCATTCCCTGTGGGGGAGTATCTCTAGCCCAACTGTAGTAGAAAATAGCTCTGTTCACACCAAGAACAGAACTGTGCTAGTTACAAATGTGTTTAAATGTGATGGTTGCTAGCAAAGACAATAACATTTTCCCTGACTGTTGTGTGCAGGGATTTTTTCTGATAAAAATCATGCTAATCAAACTGTTATAAACCTACAGTCCTATCGCACAAACCATAGAACGGAATTTAACAATCATGCTTAACCATGGTTTTATTGTCCATATAATGCAATAGGTGCCTTTACAAGGGAATATACTGGTGAGCTCCCTGATCTGCCGTTTTGAAGTCTAAAATGGGGCCAAACACTTAACGCAAGGTCAACTGACTTGAAGGTATAGGGAGAACAGTGTTAACAACAGGAGGGGATGGAGCCCTCTTGGGGCATAGCTTTCCTCCAAGGGTGAGGTGAAAACTGGTGGCATTATAGCTTTCTGGATAGTCTTTCATTTATCCCCTCAAACCTCTTTTAAATAAAATCCTTCAAGTTTAATAACTGAAAAGGATGGTGTTTCTCAGGAGTTAGGGTTTGTGGAAGAGTTTAAACTGAAGTGGCCAGAGTGGATTCTTGCATTGAGTGGACAGGGACAAAATGCTTACTGAAAGGTGAACTGTCAGGCTGGTGGGAGCTTACCAGTGGAGTTCCTCAGGGATTGGACTTGGGACCAATCTGTTAAAACATTTTTATTAATGACCTTGGCACAAAAAGGGAGCGTGGTAATAAAATTTGTGGATGACACAAAGTTGGGAGGTATTGCCAATACGGAGGAGGACTGGAATCATACAAGAAGATCTGGATGACCTTGTAAACTGGAGTAATAGAAATGGGATGAAATTTAATAGTACAAAGGATAAGGCCATGTATTTAGAGACTAACAACAAGAATTTTTGCTATAAGCTGGGGACGTATCAGTTAGAAGTGACAAAGGAGGAGGAAGACCTGAGTGTATTGACTGATCACAGGATGACTGAGCCACCAATTTCAGCGTGGTAGCCGTGTTAGTCTGTATTAGCAAAATCAGTGAGGAGTCCTTGTGGCACCTTAGAGACTAACAAATTTATTTGGGCATAAGCTTTCGTGGGCTAGAACCCACTTCATCAGATGCATGGAGTGGAAAATACAGGAGCAGGTATAAAGACATGAAAAGATGGGTGTTGCCTTATCAAGTGTGAGGTCAGTCTAACGAGACAATTCAGTTAACAGTAGGATTCCAAGGGAGGAAATATCAGTTTTGTAGTGATAATGAGAGTGGCCCATTTCAAACAGTTGACAAGAAGGTGTGAGTAACAGTAGGGGGAAATTAGTGTGGGGGAAATTAGGTTTAGGTTTTGTAATGACCCAACCACTCCCAGTTCTTATTCAGCCACCAATGTGATGCAGCCATGAAAAAAGCTAATGCAGTCCTAGGATGCATCGGGTGAGGTATTTCCAGTACAGATTGGGAAGTGTTAGTACCATTATACAAGGCACTGGTGAGACCTCATCTGGAATACTGTGTGCAATTCTGGTCTCCTATGTTTAAGAAAGATGAATTCAAGCTGGAACAGATGCAGAGAAGGACTACTAGGATGATCCAGGGAATGGAAAACCTACCTTATGAGAGGAGACTCAGCTTGGCTTGTTTAGCCTAACCAAAGGAAGGCTGAGGGGAGATGTGATTGGTCTCTCTAAATACATCAGAGGGATAAATACCAGGGAGAGAGAGTTTTTTAAGTTAAGCGTCAATGTTGACACAAGGACAAATAGATATAAAGTGGCCATCAACAAGTTTAGGCTTGACATTAAATGAAGATTTCTAACCATCAGAGGAGTGACGTTCTGGAACAGGCTTCTAAGGGGAGCAGTGGGGGCAAAAAACCTAACAGGCTTCAAGACTGAGCTTGATAAGTTTATGGAGGGAATGGTATGATGAGACTACCTACAATGGCATGTAGCCAATCTGCGACTGCTAGCAGCAAATATCTCCAATGGTTGGTGATGGGACATTATATGGGGAAGGCTCTGAGTTACTACAGAGAATTCTTGCCCAGATGTCTGGCTGGTGGGTGTTGCCCACACGCTCAGGGTCTAACTGATCACAATATTTGAGCTTGGGAAGGAATTTCCCCTAGGTCAGATTGACAAAGACCCTGGGGTATTTTTCACCTTCCTCTGCAGCATAGGGTAGGGATCACTTGCAGGTTTAAGCTAATGTAAATGGTGGATTCTTGATAACTTGAAGTCTTTAAATCATGATTTGAGAACTTCAGTAACTCAGCCAGAAGTTAAGGGTCAGTCTATTACAGGAGTGGGTGGGGTAAGGTTCTTTGGCCTGCAATGTGTAGGAGGTCAGACTAGATGATCATGATGGTCCCTTTTGACCTTAAAATCTGTGAGTCTAAAGATCTCACCCTATGGTTTGCATCTCTATTGGTTAGTCAAACTATTAGAACTCAGATTATTCACAGTCGAAGGGTTATCCACATTCCATATATGGACATATTAATGAACTAGTTCTGATGTGCTCACCTGACAACGATACATCTACTATCCATTAACACAGGGGTAGGCAAACTATGTCACCTGTGCCGAAGGCGGCACGCAAGCTGATTTTCAGTGGCACTCACGCTGCCCGGGTCCTGGCCACCGGTCCGGGGGACTCTGCATTTTAATTTAATTTTAAATGAAGCTTCTTAAACATTTTAAAAATCTTATTTACTTTACATACAACAATAGTTTAGTTATATATTATAGACTTATAGAAAGAGACCTTCTAAAAACGTTAAAATGTATTATTACTGGCATGCAAAACCTTAAATTAGAGTGAATAAATGAAGACTCAGCACACCACTTCTGAAAGGTTGCCGACCCCTGCATTAACACATGCATTCAGCAGCTGTTCCTGGCCTAACTTATTATGTTACACAACCATGCTGTTGTGTGGGAAGTGAATGATGCTGATTGGCTGACCACCTTTCAATGGAGGAGACCCACTTTCAGCTCTCTCTGCGTGGAGTTTGCCCTAACTTTACAATGCCAATATGATGCTTGCATGGGGCTAATATCTCTCTGGACAAAATAATTAGTATAATTTCGTAAAGTCTGGCTACAAATGGAGTACTGTTCCTTGGCTGTTTGTCATTGGAAAGCCCACAGTAGATGCTGGAAGGGTGCTTAGAAATACACCCTTCTACTGTATCATTTGCTCACCATTACAAACAGCATTCAAGGCCCTATACTATCCAGCCCCATCTGTATCTCTGATCTTGTCGCCTTTTAACTCTGCATCCCGCTGTGTCCTCCTTTTTCACAAATGATACCAGGCTTCATGTGTCTTTCTTCACTTCTCTCACTCGAAAGCCTCCATGCATCCTTCTGTGCTGCTCCTGTGCACCAGCATCCTTCCAAAACCTATTTGCCAAGCCATCTCCCTCACCTCATCCAAATCCCTCTTAAACCTACTTTTGCCATCTTGCCTGAGGGCAATAGGGGACTGAAAAACAAAACAAAACTCCAAGTGAATGGAACTCTTTTGGCTCCCCGAGTAACCATGTGAGTGTATTGTTGCTGATGTCTTTTGTTGACCCTCACTTTTGTGTTATGTAGATTGTAAGCTTTTTAGAGCAGGGACCTTGTCTTTACTTGGTCTGTGGTCATGCAGGCTATCCTGAATTGCTGAGTTTGGCTTGCTGATGTTAATAAAATTCTTTCATCACAGAATGTTGGTTTTTTTAATTATGGATCAATGCCCTGTTGTACTCGGCACTGTACAAACAAACAAAACAGTCCCTGCCACAGAGAGCTCTCATCCTAAGATATAGAACGTGTGTACCCAAGCACATGGTAATAGTAGAAACAAATGTGTTAGTATACATTTTCAAGAATTCCAGGCTGAACACGATGGGAAGAATAGGATACTTTCCCCCATCACACATCAGGGAAGTTGATATGCTTGTTGTGTATATGTGAATTTGGGGGATCCATCCTGTCTACTGCTGCTCTGTGTGTGGAAGCCTCATTACTCCTGGGACAGAGATGCATGCTTCAGATCACGTCACATGGTGATGAGCGTGGTTTAAAAACTTAGAACTTTTTCTTGAGCGGGAGCTGAATGGTGGTGGAATTTGCTTTTGGGAGACTGTAAGGAAGATGGTGTTCTACTGCAGCACAACAGCAGTGACCTTTAAACTTCTGAATTGGTGGCTGCAGACTGTGCGCTCCGCAACCTCCGGAAATGCAATGAGGAAAGTTAACTTACTGCCAGGATGAAGAGTGCAGGGTAATTCCCTTCAGGCAGCCTGAAGTTTTCCTTCTGTGAGAGGACGGGGGTATAGGATGGCAGCCAGTGGCAGAAGTGCCAATGAGATAAGGAAGCCCTGTGTCATTAATTTGCCTGTAATGTGGATGTTTAGAGGAGGTCAAAACTGCCTTTGTCAGAGATCCTATGGAACAACGGCCAGTGCAGCTAATCAAACAGACATTACCTAGAAATGAAAGCCTATAGCCAGCTAGTTTAAAGGCGCTGCAATGTGATTTCTAAAAGCTGATTTCTTCATCCCTAGACATTGTCATTTTAAGCTTATATCCACATACAGTAGAACCTCAGTTACAAACACGAGAGTTACAAACTGACCAGTTAACCACACACCTCATTTGATCCGGAAGTACGCAATCAGGCAGCAGCAGAGACCAGAAAAAATAAAGGGAAAGCAGCGTTTTTCTTCAGCATAGTAAAGTTTCAAAGCTGTATTAAGTCAATGTTCAGTTGTAAACTTTTGAAAGAACAGCCACAACGTTTTGTTCAGAGTTATGAAAAGCCTCTATTCCCCAGGTGTTCATAACTCTGAGGTTCTACTGTACTTAGAAGCACTTAGTTACAGCTTTTCTACCACCCGCTACAACAAATTTCCTCTAAGTCGCACATGATTCCAACTCACCATCTTACACATTCGTCTGACATAGATTGTCTTGGGGAACTTCTTGGCAGGTTCTTCTTCCTAAGGTTGTACAAGGTAACATTAGTCCTTCCCTGTGTGGCTCTTCATGGAGGCATATAGATACTCATCGCTCAATGCAGACTGTAACACAAGCTGCTGCGGGAGCCTATCAGTGGAAGTTGACTTCTGCTGTGTGAGGTCAATTTCTTTAGCTGGAGGAGGATGAAAACCTGTTGTGTTCAAAGAAGTTTGTGGCAACAGAAATATAGACATAAAGGAGTAGGTTGTTTGTAGTCTTGTGACTTTGCTGTGTCATTTTTCTTAGATAACTTGTTTCTAGATAACTTTTTACATGTCACCTTAGTGGACTGTGAACATCTGCAAGGTTCCACAGATACAGTTCATACATAGTTATTTATAGCCACACTTTTCACCTAACCCTTATTTTGAGACTATAAATGATTTCATGCACCATAGGGATTCTAATGCAAATCAGTTATAGTGATTGAAAGCAGTTGTATTTCAATTGACAGGATTTTTGCAGATGTCTCCATGTCTGATATGCTGCAAAGCATATGAGATTACATTTATGGGATTGCATCTGGGAATGCTGATTACAGTCCTAGTGAGTATTAAAAAGTTGATTGTTATCCATACCAAAACTAGAATACATAGAGTGGATTACAATGGGATCAATAGGAAGATCCCTTTGGTACATAAGAGTTAAAATATTTTTTTTAAAGGCAAGATTTAACCTTAAAGGGCAAAGGCTAGGAATAGAAATGAAAATGGCAAATGTTAACATTTATTTTTAAAAATTGAAAATGTTAACTATATAACAAAAATTTAAATTAATTTGAAGTAGATTTAAAAAAGGCAAGGGTTTAAAAAAAAAAAACCACATCCAGAATCTCCTAGGGTTAATTTTAAACCAACATAGAAAAGAACTGTGATTAAATAGAAAAAAAATATACAGAAATTAGGCATTTAAAAAAATGATTAAAAAATAATTAGTCAAGGGTAACATTTGGGTTTTGCTGTTATAGATCCCAGTACCATGAGCAGTTGCATACATGCTTAGCTTTATTCATGTGAGTGGTTCCCCTGACATCAATGGGACTACTCATGTATGCAAAATTAGACACACACAACTATTTTCAGAATTGGGAACTTAGTTGTAAGCTTTTCAGACAGATTGTGCCTTCTTTGTGTGTGTGTGTGTATGTACAGCACTTAGCGTAATTGCCCAGTATCTATACCTCACTTCCATTATAGTGCACACATCCATCAGTCTTAATTATTCCAAATTTTACTTTAAGGATGGGGCCTTTTGTGTGCCAGGTATTGACTGGATCAACTGAACAAAGATTATGGAACTCTTCCAGTCTCAAAAATGAGCGAGTTCTTTAGAACAAAACCATCTACATAAAATGTCAGGCGTGTTTTAAGATCATAACTTCATGACTCCTGCCTGCTAATACAGCTATCTGTCACAAGACATCAGTGACCTTGGATGACCTCCAAGCATTATATTTTGAGAGCCACAAACTGTAACAACTTTGAGGAGGGGTATTTTATCAAGAAACGAGCAGCTTCACCTGAACAACAAAATAGGCTCTGCTATATTTCTGATACTTTAGGGAAGGATCCCAAACCTTGTCACGGTGTAGATCCCATGTTAATAAAGGTTGTCTGATGTATCAGCTCATATTTGTGGTCATAAGGACCATCTCCCCTCCCATTTGTATTTGCATCCCTGCAGCAAGCACAGCAGTTGCTTGTGTGGAAAAGTAGCATTGGGTGTGTGTGTGTGTGTGTGTGTGTGTGTGTGTGTGTGTGTGTGTGTGTGTGTATGTATATTTAGCTGTCTATAGTAATTGCTTTGTCCTCTGAAAACAGTTACTTGTGCTGTCTACATTTGCTCTTCATTTTGTCTGCACTCCCATATGTAGATTTTTCTCTCCTTGTTTCCTTGTTGCCCTCCCCACCCCCCATATGTTGCCAGACACCTGGTCCTCTTCTCTCCTGCTATCTAAGGGCATGTCTACACTACTGTCTGGATTGACGGGCAGTGATTGATCCAACGGGGATCGATTTATTGTGTCTAGTATAGACGTGATAAATTGACCACGGATCGCTCTAATGTCGATTCCGGTACTCCACCTCAACGAGAAGCGCAAGGGGAATCGACGGGAGAGCGTCTCCCGTCAACACATCGCAGTGAAGACACCGCGGTAAGTAGATCTAAGTACGTCAACTTCAGCTACGTTATTCGCATAGCTGAAGTTGCGAAACTTAGATCAATCTCCCCCCCATAGTGTAGACCAGCCCTTAGAGGTTTCTCTCCTGATAATGGCTGGCAGCTCCTGTTTTCTCCCTTCCTCCTCTTCCATACTTGAAATGACAAATACTGCAGAAGTAGCTAGACTGGTAGCTCCTCGGTTTCCAACTGCTTTGCAGGTTTCTACTATCGGAGACCCTGGAGGCTTGTAGAAACAGCTGGAAAAGAGGAGAGCCAGTACCATGTGATCATCCAGGCTTCCATGGATCAACAACAACATGTACCATGAACCACAATTTGGGACCTGCTGCTCTGAGGATGAGGATCTGAGCTAATAGGTGCTAAGAAATGCTCTGGTTACCTCGTTTTTCATAGGCCTGGTCTACATTACAAAGTTGGGTCGATGTAAGTCGCACTGCATCAATCTATTTAAATCTGTCTCTGGTTGACGTAAGTGCCCAGTTATGGTGGTGCAGTAAAACCACGTCTCCTAATGGCAGTAAGCCATGGTCGACCTGTTGCTGTCGATGTAGTGCAAGTGTAGACAATACAGGACTTGTGTTGGCCCTAACAGTCCTCCAGCAGCTGTCCCACAATGCCCCATGCCCTGTGACAGTAACCACTCTGGTTATTGTGAATTCTACTGCCTAGGGATGTCAGAGACAAGAAGCTACCTCCCTCTCCCCTTAGAAACACCCTGTGTAATTTTGAAATGCCTCTCCCTGATTGCCCAGCTCAGTGAGCACACCTAGCAGCTTTCTCTTGTTGTGTGCAACGGCCCAGCTGCCCAGGCCAGCTCCAGGCACTACATGCGCTCCTGCCTGCAGTAGACAGGAGGTTATTGGATCTCCTGGGCCTGTGGGGAAAAGAGGCTGGCACTTACAGCTACAGACCAGCCATAGAAACACGGACGTCTACAAAAAATTACGTGGGGAATACAGGCAAAGAGTTACAACAGCGATCATCATAAGTACAGCATGAAAGAGAAGGAACTGATTGGTATGCCTGGCGTAATCTGGTGCTGAGATGTGGACTTGCCACTTTTACAATGAGCTGGTGCTGTACTTGGTGGAGACCCTACCAACATCCCACCAACCACTGTGGATACCTCGGAGAAGCCAGTGTCCGAGATCCATGCTGTGGACAGCAAGGAGGAGGAGATGTGGTGAGGGGGATGGTAGGGTGTACAGCTATGTGCTGAGCCAGGTTCTGTTCGAGAATCTATCACCGTGTAGCTTGTCCCGCCAGCTGAGCGTGGACAAGCTTGACGAATAGGAAGGGACCTCCTTGGGTAAATGGTGTACATGCATTTTCCCTTACAAGTGTAAATTAAAAGGTGGTGCCGAGCCCAGCCCCAGGTTAACAAGACACAAGTTATTGACTTTTCATTGCTTTACTTGTAAGAGAAGAGGTAGCAGAAGAAAAGAAATGGAGGTAGAGTTGGTATCTACTTTTCATTCCTTTGTGGCGTTAGGTAGGAAAAAAGAAGAAAAGCCCTTGAGGAGCAGTTTGTTTATATACATGGGGATGTCACTTGAATCCTCCTGAGATCTCAATGAAACCGCAATCCTCTCCTGAAGGCTTCGAGGAAGGCAGCCTTATTTCTTCCTCTGCAGTAGGACACTTTCCCACATCATTCCATGATGAGTTTGGTTGACATTATTGCAATTAACAAGCTAGCAGCTTATGGGCCCAGGTGACTTTTGCACTCCAGTAGTAGCTGAGCTCTGTGCCTTTGTTACCTGTGGGAGTGAGATGTCAGCTAAAATCACCACTGCCTGTGGAAAACAGTGCCAGTATTCAGTGCCATTGCCCTATACTCAGGCCCATGGAATAGGGACCAAAATTTTATTGTTTCATGCATCTGACAACACTTCTTCCCTCTCCTCCTCCTGTTCTTGGTGGACCATATTCACCAGGACTGGGGCTGGAGAGCAGTGCTAGGAAAAAGCACTCCAAAGCCAAAGCGTCAGTAAGCATATTAAATGGTTTTATGGGAATAAGGGAAGGGAGTTTTGAAACTCTTTCCCTTTCCGCTGTGATTGTAAATCCTGTGGTACACATGTCTGTTTTTATCAGCAGCTGCTGATGATTTGGCCTTGAGGGGTATCTCAAATACCTGCAGAATACCTGACCCTGTTGAGGATAAAGAAGAGAACAAGGGAGGCCATGTTCAGCAAGATTCTGCAAGCCAGGGCTGCAACAGACTGCAAACAAAAGCCTAGGGGGCTGACATGGCAAATGGCATGGAGAAAGAGCAGACAGGAGAAAGGCCCAGGAAAAGGAGAGAGAGATGCATCAGGACATAATGGATCTTCAAGCAGCAAACCCAAATGTTGCAGATCCTGGTTGATCTACAGGTCCAAAAATCCTGGACTTAAGTCCTTGGAGAATTCCATGGTATCAGCTCTCTACACCACCCAGCACACCACATGGCACCATGGGCCGCATCCTTACCCCACCACTCCATGCGCGGGGACAGACAGCAAGGAAGACCACAGCTTCACATACCACTGAGCTGTAAGAGCCCTGCTTGGTGTATATGTAGCCAAAATGGACTACATATGTGCACTGCAATGAACAGAAATGTTAGCTGCCTGTCCAATTTTAAAGTTCCATTCTGTTCATTTACGATAAAGGTTTATATTTCATTGACTGTTTTTTGCACATTGTTTCTCTTCACTGCTTTTTGCCACTCAATTTCTGATTTTTGAAAACTACACATTGCAGAATGCATTGTAGTACTCCAAGCACCCAGTATTCATAAATGAACAGCACTACAGAACTTATAGCTTCAGTAAAAGACAGTATTTATAAATGTACAGCAAGCACCACATAATTCAGAGCTTCAGTAAAACACAGTCATAATTATAAATAATAGCAAGCACTCACAATTCCTAACAGCACCCAAAGCTTCAAGGACAGAGAACAGTCCTGCACAGAACACTACTGTGGCTGACCACTGAAGTGCTCTTTCAAAGCCTCCCTCAACCCAATAGCTCTGTGTTGAGCTCTTCTGAGGGCCTTTGTGTCTGGCTGCTCAAACTCAGCAGATAGCCATTCCACCTCCTCCCTTGTAGCAGCTCCCTTCCACCCCCCCCCCCCCCGGCTCACAGATATGCTGTATACAACATGTAGCTTATAACTATTGGGATGTTTCTGTCACTGAGATCAAATCAAGTAAGTAAACAGTGCCAGCATCCCTTCAGTCAACCAAAAGGACATTTAATTGTCATTCTACATCTGCTGAGCTGGTAGTTGAATCTTTCCTTGGTGCTGTCAGTGTACAGCTTCCTGAGAAAGGGTCCCCCAGAATCACTATTGTCATTTCCATATTGACAGTAGTAATCTGCTGGACAGGAAATAATGTCTTTGTTCTTAAAGATGTGAGCGACATTCACCTTCTCTGACCAGCCTATATTGATGTCGGTGAAGCATCCCCTGCTGATCCACCATTGCTTGCATAACCATGGAACAGTAGCCCTTTCTGTTGATGCATTCTGTGGCAAAGTGGCCTGCTGCCAAAATAGGGATATGCATGCTGTCTATAATCCCACCACAGTTTGGGAACCTATTGCTGCAAATTCATCCACTATGTCCTGCACATTTCCGAGAGTCAAAGTCCTGCGTAGCTGGAGATGATTAATGGCCCTACACACTTGCATGACAGTGGCCCCCACTGTGGATTTTCCCACTCCAAAATGACTTCGCACTGACTGGTGGCAATCTGGCAGTGCAAGCTTCCAGAGTGCGATCGCCAGTCACTTTTCCACTGTTAACACAGCTCTTATTGGGATGTCCCTGTGCTGAAGGCCGATAATGAGCTAGGCACACACATGCAGGAATCTGGCTTTTTGCATCCAAAAGTTCTGCAGCCACTGCTCATCATCCCAAATCCACATTATGATGCGATCCCACCAGTCAGTGCTTGTTTCTTGGGCCCGGAGGTAGCACTCCAGCATCCTAAGCTGCTCCAGTAGCACCACCAATTGTTTTTCACTGTGTTCCTCAGCACACTGTCCTAGAAGAAATTGACATGTTGCGGTAGTTCTTGCAGGTCTGTGAATCCAGGAGGATCGTATGTCCTGTATTTGCAACATTCATGAGAACAGTGCAGAGCTCTGCAGGCTCCATCCTTCTGATGTCAGACACTGAAAAGTGCTGCGGGGGTTTGTACGATCTTAAATAAGAGACACAAATTATGGGACCTAGGTTGGCACTGTGGATGAAGAAAGTTGAATGCTGGGAACTTGACCCCTAGCTCTCAGAGATCCCTGCATGACTCAATTCTACCCCACAACACATTGTGAAAATTTCCCAAAAGGTGTTGCACCAGATGGCAGCGTGTGGCACACTGGGATACCTATCCATGGTGCACTGGATTTTGCATTGACACAAATGCTTCTGGTAAGTGTGCGCAGCGCTGACCCAAGCAGCCAGGTATATACGCACACACATGATATACTAACTTAGGTGGCTGTACACCAACGTAACTTGCGTCAACCAAAGTTTGTAGTGTAGACATGACTATAGGATGTATCTTCTGCCAAACCACTCTCTTTGCTAAAAGCTGCCTTCCCTTTTATAGGGCCGGGGGGGGGGGGGGGGGGGGGAGAGAGATCTCAAATACATTTTTATAAATCAGAAACCTGAAAAACTTTTTTTTTTCCCCCTTCCCTTTGAAAAACCACTGGCTTGTGGTTTCTTACCTGGCCCTAGTTTGTCCCCTGGCATGGAAAAACCAAGTAAAGGAGCCCAGGAAAGGAACTCTGAGGAGCAGCTTGTGGAATTTTCCCCAGAGCATTCAAGGTTGGGGGTGGGAAGGGTTTGGAATGAGGTTGCGGTTCAGATCCCAAGCTCTATTGATCCCTTGGAGGCAAGGACCCTCTGCATAAAGACCCTGATGTCTCCTTCCAGGTGGCATTGCTCCAGTGCTGCTGTGCTATCGAGGCTTCCCCTGGCTGTGGGTTCCCTGGGGGTCTCTCCTGTTTGGCCATGTGTGTCAGTGATCTTCCATGTGTGTTGGATGAGCAGAGCTGTGGGAGGTGGCGTAGGAGTAATGGGAGGAGTGCCTGTCCTCCCACTTGCACTGGGGCTGAACGTGCCGATTTCCACAGTGCTGGCTGGCAAGAAATCAACTTTTATCATTCACAAGGAACAACTGGTGATCCAAGTTCTGTTTCTTGATGGGTTCTTGCTTTGTAGGCCTTTTCTCTGGACAAAGGGAAGCTGCTCACAAGCCAATTTCCCCCAACACTTCTGCAATGAGAAGAGCCCATGGCATGAATATAAATAAGGGTGACTTGCCTCCGGTGTGAAAGGTTCCTCCTCCTAATGATTTTACAGACTAACACAACAGATTCCCCATATCTCCTTAGTGTGGTTGCTAAGGAAGAGATGAGGAAACCACTTGCATTTTAACAGCAGCCGTTGCTGCCACACTGAAAAAAGCGGTAGTGGAATGTATGATTGTCTCAAATAGTAAAAAGAGGTGAGCTCCTGTGTTACCGGTTCTTTGCTCAGGCTCATTACAGGCCACTCTTTTTCAGTTTACAAGTTTATGTAGAGTGAGTATGTGGACACTGTTCACAACAGTAGCAATGGAAAGCTGCAAATGCTGAGCATCGACAGTGTGATCAGTCTGCTTCCTGTTGTCCCCACATGGAAATATGAATTATCGGAGGTTCCGTTCCCCAGATAGAAAACTCAGCCATGTAATCCCTGCAGTTCAGTTGTCATTTACAGTCTGCTTCACTTAAATGCTGATCAGTTAACTGCACAATCAGCTGAGGTGCATAGCCAGTGTGCATCCTGCATCAGCTGTCAGTGGATTAAAGTGATGTTATGCTCAGAAAAGTCGCTTTGAAAAAGAGACACTGCTCAGTTTTCAAGGCAAATGATGTTTTCCCCCTAACCACTGCTGCGGGAAACTCCACCTGGGATCTGAGGCCCTGTCTACTCTACAAGAAAAGTTTGTGCTGGAAAAAATAATTTAAATTGATGACTTCAGCATTAGGCAGTAACCGAACATTGAGCATTGTTTTCAAAACCATGTTGCCTACTCGTATTGGGGCAACACCTGCTAGCTGTAAGCATTTTTAAAAAATGGTTTCTTAGCAATTTTTTTTAATGTAAACAAAACCTTTGGATCAGGTTGAACTCTCTGCCCCTGCTGTCTTCACCATCCATAAAGATTCTGTAGTTGGAACTTACCAGACCAGGCTGATGCATGAGCCAGAATCATATTTGTCTCTGTGACTAAATGGCCGATGTTGATATGGTGGGTCCCGTGCTTTTCTTGGTCGGGGGGCTAGGATGCCACCCCTTTCCCCTGCTCTTGGGGCACCGAGGGCCCCGCTACTGGCCGGGAAGGTGGTACAGGAGGGAAGCAGGGAAGGGGTCTGGGTTTGCTCCTCACTCTGAGCCCCAGCCCCTCTCGACCCCTGCGGGTTTCTTACCCTCTTCCCTCTTGGGTAGGGTTACCCTCAGTCCTTGATGCTGGGGGAAGGAGTCTCCCTGCTCTGTTGGGGCAGGGTCTCCCTTCCTCCGGTTCTCTGGTCTTTCAGTTCTCAGCCACACACCTCCAAACTCCAATCCTCTCTCCTTCCTCGCTTCACCTGTCTGCCTGAAGAAGGGTTTTTTTAATTAGGTTCCTGACAGGGCCTTAATTGGCTACAGGTGCTCCAATTAACCTGTAGTAACTTTCCCTAGTCTACAGGGAACCATGCCTTAATTAGCCTAGGGCTTATGCCCGCGGACTTCCCAGCACCCAATAAGACCACTCTTCCACTGCTCCCTGGCCCTGCTGTATCACAGTCTCCCTCTGCTAAAGCAGTTTTGGCACTCCAGGGCTAATAGGAGTCAAAATTAGCTTTTATAAACAGGTATAACTTAAAGATCCACAAGGAGCAGATGCCTGGAGTAAGAAGGAAACTTATTAGACTACATCTGCATTTTAAAGAATACATTCAGCCCTATATTAAGAGGGTGCAAGCAACATCCATTGAAGTGAATGAGTTGCATCCATTTATTCAAAGGCTAACTTTGGCATTGAGTGCGTAACTAGAGTGATTTATTGTATAATACATATGAAATTCAAAGGCAAATTGTCATCTGAATATTAGAATTATTCCAGGCGAGTGAGTGGTAAGAGTATGCAGCTGACGTTACCTTTCAGATCACTGTTTACATAGCACTCTGATTTTTATCAGTCAGTTGCTAGCTTCAGTAGTTTCAGTTAATTAGAGTGATAGGCCTAAGTATAAAAACAGTAATGAATGTAGTTAAATAAAATTGTTTATGCTGTTAGAGACTGTGTTCATGTGTTATACAATGAACTTGGTCATATACATGTCCTTGGTGTAGTCTGATGGCTGTATGTAGAGGGTACTGCTTTTTTCATTTTTATAAAATGTGTTAGCAAAACACACACTGCTGCAATTTGTGCCCTGATGCCAGATCACCTTAGACTGTGATTTTAAAGAAACTCTAAAATTAATCAGAATCAAATCAGGTCAGTGCTTTGACCATATCACATTTCCAGGAAAAACGTATTCTACATGAAGCGAGGTGCTGAGTTAGGTGATGCTTTCCATCTGAGTCCATACTGCATTAACGTGGCATCATAATCTTAGGCCTGGTCTACACTGGGGGGGGGCGGGGGGTGTCGATGTAAGATACGCAAGTTCAGCTACGGGAATAGCGTAGCTGAAGTTGACGTATCTTATTTCGACTTACTCCCGTCCTCTCGGCGTGGGATCGACGGGCGCGGCTCCCCCGTCGACTCCGCTACCGCCGCTCGCTCCGGTGGAGTTCCGGAGTCGACGGGGAGCGCGTTCGGGGATCAATATACCGCGTCTTAATGAGACGCAATATATCGATCCTCGTTAAATCAATCGCTGCCCGCCGATACGGCGGGTAGTCTGGACGTACCCTTAGAGGATACTGTGCTGTTGGAGTTACTGACTTGCAGATCTGATGTCAGAGGTATTGAGCACCTGTAGTCATTAAAGGTCCCAAGTTACTTTTTTCAAGAGTAAGGTAGTTAAAAGAAGACTTAACATTGTAAGTAATTAAAACTGAATGTTAAACATCTAAGTTCCTTTTCACTTTTTATACTTTTCTTTGCACTCTTCTCAGCTCGGACAATAAAAACAGACTTTAATTTCACTTTTTTTTGTTTCATGCTAATGTCTCTTTCTAGCTATCTTTCCCAATATACCCTTGCAAGGGAAAGTTTTTAAATCCAAACCGTTTTGATTGAAATTTTACAAAATCATGAAATCATTTCTATTTACGTTAGGTTCTGGAAATTTAACATGCAACACACACCCGTCCCCCAGCCCAACATGCGCTTGCACAATTCTTTGTCTAAATTATGTGACAGTGTGCCTTTAATGTCGATATCCTGACCAAATTCCAATTTGGGTGATTGCCTTCTGCCTACCCTGTTTCTCCATATAGTTTCAATTGGCTACAATACTTTTCTTCACTTCCTGTTCTAAACTGTTGTTTGTGCTATTTAAATAACTTCATCTTAGTGCTGGTCCCTCTGGATATTCACTCTGTGCGCCTCAGACTAGAAGACTCTTCAGTAGCAGAGTCTGTTGGTCCGTGTCTGTTTCCAACACTTCCGTGTGCTCTGCACTGAGTATATAAGGGGTGGCACAGACCAACTGACTCTCCAGTTCCTTTCTACCGCTCATGGTCTAGGAGGGAACCCGTCTGTATCCATAGCCTTTCCAGCACTCCCGATTGAACTTCAGCTCTATAAATAGAGTTATTAATAGTTTATTTTAGATAATTAGTAGGGCTGTTGATTAATCACAGACTAACTCAAAAAAAGTAGTCACGATTAAAAAAATTAATCGTGATTAATTGCAGTTTTAATCACACTGTTAAACAATAGAAATACCAGTTGAAATTTATTAACATTTTTTTGGATGTTTTTCTACATTTTCAAATATTTATTTCAATTACAACACAGAATGCAAAGTGCGCAGTGCTCACTTTATATTATTATTTTTATTACACATTTCCACTGTAAAAATGATCAACCAAAAAATAGTATTTTTCAGTTCACCTCATACAAGTACCATAATGCAATCTCTTTATCGTGAAAGTGCAACTTACAAATGTAGATTTTTTTTGTTGTTGTTACGTAACTGCACTCAAAAACAAAACAATGTAAAACTTTAGAGCCTACAAGTCCACTCAGTCCTACTTCTTATTCAGCCAATCGCGCAGACAAACAAGTTTGTTTACATTTACATGAGATAATGCTGCCCTCTTATTTACAATGTCACTTTAAATTGAGAACAGGCGTTCGCATGGCACTTATGTAGCTGGCATTGCAAGGTATTTACGTGCCAGATATGCAAAACCCTGATATGCCCCTTCATGCTTCGGCTACCAATACAGAGGACATGCTTCCATGCTGATGATGCTTATTAAAAAAATAATGCGTTAATTAAATTTTGACTGAACTTCTTGGGGGGAGAATACGAGTACTTTTGGCACCTTAGAGAGTAACAAATTTATTAGAGCATAAGCTTTCGTGGGCTACAGCCCACTTCTTCGGTATGCATCCGAAGAAGTGGGCTGTAGCCCACGAAAGCTTATGCTCTAATAAATGTTAGTCTCTAAGGCTTGGTCTACACTTGCCCCTCAAGTCGAAGTAAGGTACGCAAATTCAGCTACGTGAATAACGTAGCTGAATTCGACATACCTTACTTCGAACTTACCGCGGTTCAGACGCGGTCCACACGCGGCAGGCAGGCTCCCCGTCGACTCCGCGGTACTCCTCTCGCCGAGCTGGAGTACCGCAGTCGACGGCGAGCACTTCCTGGTTCAATTTATCGCGTCCAGACCAGACGCGATAAATCGAACTAGGAACTTCGATCCCCAGCGGCAGTGTAGACTAGCCCTAAGGTGCCACAAGTACTCCTGTTCTTTTTGCGGATACAGACTAACACGGCTGCTACTCTGAAACTTGGGGGAGACTAGTATGTCTCCTGCTATGTTTTACCCGCATTCTGCCATATATTTCATGTTGTAGCAGTCTTGAATGATGACCCAGCACGTTTTTCATTTTAAAAACACTTTCACTGCAAATTTGACAAAATGCAAAGAAGATATGAATGTGAAATTTCTAAA
The DNA here is from genome assembly GCF_028017835.1 of Emys orbicularis. Classification (NCBI taxonomy): domain Eukaryota; kingdom Metazoa; phylum Chordata; order Testudines; family Emydidae; genus Emys; species Emys orbicularis. The sequence goes on from NC_088683.1 coordinate 96,643,546, forward strand.
GATGGCTACAGCACTTGACCCAGGGTTTAAGATTCTGAAGTAAGTGCCTTCCAAAATCTGAGAGGGACCAGGTGTGGAGCATGCTTTCACAAGTCTTAAAAGCACAACACTAGCTATCTTCCTGCTAGGCCTTGATATGCTCTTCTCGAGGACCTGGTGTTTTACACCGATAACCAATTGCTGATCCGTTCAGACTTCATACTATCGAGGGACGTCACTACCCCATCATCACATCATTCGCTGATTCCCAGCACCAGCCGTGCTGTGGAGGCTCCAACATTATTGGTAAACTATTTGCTGGTTTCTGCCTCCAGCCAGACTATCGCAATACAGACAGTACCATCAGCTCTGCCATAGAGTTGTATGACTGCTATACCTTGGAGGAACAGGAAGCGATGCTAGTGGTTCCCCTGGTGGGCCTGAGATGAGACTGAGTAGGGCTTACAGAGCCTTCCGGATGCCTCTGCTTCCTCATGAACCACGTTATTGGGCTAGGGACCAATGGTACCCCGGAGGGGCCCGCCTCTGTACCCTTATATCCCACCCACTGGCCATACTGGGGCTCCTGGGATCCCTACTTTTGGATGCTGGACTATCAGGACACTGGGTCCGTCTTTCAACAAAGATACTCTCCAGATGAGGCAGGACACTGGCCTCTCCCTCACCACAAGGCAATTATAGGCAGTACCAGGATCTCTTGAGGAGGATTGCTGACATTCTCCAGATCTCACTGGAAGAGGTTCAGGATCTTACTATGAATGCCTGGATATTCTCCAGCCTACAGCTCCTTCCAAGGTGGCAATCTCTATTAATGACTCCATTTTGGAGCCCACTAAGACTGTTTGGCATACACATCAGCTACTTTTTCCCCATCTCCAAAGAGGGCTAAGAAAAAGTACTTTTTTGCCTCCAAAGGGGTGGAATATTTGTTTTCCCACCCTAACCTGAATTCTTTAGTAGTCCAGGAGGTCACAGAGTGAAACAGGCTGCACCAGCCTAGGACCATTCCTTCTGACAAAGACTCCAAGAGACTAGCTCTCTTGAGTAGAAAGAACTTTTCAACAGCCATCCTCCCAGGCATTAATGTCCAAATAGATGTTATTAGTTACAATAACCTGTCAGAGTTTGCTAATAAGCTACCACAGGCCCTGATTTCAGGTCTTCCTGGATGAAGGGAAACTGGCTGCTAGATTGCCCCTTTAGGCATTGCTCGATGCTGCAGACGTGGTAATAAGGCAGCTTTTTGGTTACTGTCCTCAGGGTTCCCTAATGAGTTTCAGGCGACAGAGATCATCTCCCCTTCAAGGGTGGTAACCTGTTGAGTGAGAAAGTCATGCCCTCAGGGACTCATGCCACTCTCCACTCTTTGGGGATATACACCCTGGAACCTTTTAGGAAATACTCTAAGCTGCCTCTTCATAGATACTGTGCAGCCCCTCAGCCTTTCTACCATCAGAAGGACTATCAGGCCACTAGGAAGAGCCAGAGGCTACAGTGTAGCTGACGCACCACACCGCTGCCATCCCCTTTTCAATCCCAGCCACCTAGCAAGAAGGCATTTTGAAGGGATGCTCAAGAGCCATCAACCATTCCCCACACAGTTAGTTTCCCCCTGTTGCTTTTGGTGGCTGCCTGGCTCACTTCCTCGTGATGTGGCAGCATATCACATCAGGCAAATGAATCTTAAACATCTTCTTGACTGGCTAAGTGATAGAATTCTTTTCTGCCCCTTCTCCAAGATCCTCCTTCCCATCCCTCTTCAGGGACCCCACTCACAAAAGGAGTCTCAAACTGGAGATGGACTCCCTAATCCAGTTAGGGGCAATAGAGCCAATATCTCTGGACATCAGGGCAAGGGCTTTTACTCTCTCTATATTTCCTCATCCCCAAAAAGAAGGTGAGGCTAGAGACATATCCTGGACCTCTGACAGCTAAATGTCATTCATTCAGCATTCAAGATTCTGAATGACTACCTTGGCTTCAATAATCTCCTCTCTGAATGAAGGCAACTAGCTTGTGGCAGTCTATTTGAAGAATGCCTATTTTCATGCAAGAGACAGGATGGGTGAGGCAATATCTTTTATTGGACCATCTTTTGTTGGTGGAAGAGAAAAGCTTTTGAGCATCACAGAGATCTTCTTCAGGTCTGGAATATATGTTTTCAGATAGACATTCAGCCAGCACACAGGAGATTCCTCACTTTAAGATGGGCCTAGTGTGCTTTCAATACACAGTGCTCCTCTTCTGCCTCAACGATCCTGGGGTTTTTTGTTTTGTTTTTTTGAAGGTACTGTCTGTGGTAACAGTATACCTGCACTGAAAAGGAAGCCCAATATTCAGGCAGGCAGCAGTCACTTCCTCACCCGACTTCTTTCACTCTTTGGGACTTCAGGTAAATCCACAAAAGTCTACTTTAACCCCCACACACAAGTTATAGAATTTATTGGAATAAGTCTGAACTCAACTGTGGCCAATGTTTGCTTACCTCAGGACAGAGTCCTTGTGTTAAAGGACCTCATCACCCAACTTTGACTCAGACCCCTGATAACAGTCTGATCCTGCCTGGTAATTCTAGACCATATGGCTTCATGCACCTACATGATCCCCTTCACAAGGCTTCACCTATGGTACCTCCAGGTATTGTTAAAGATGGTCTGTGCTCCGAGCAGGGACTCTCTGGACCAGAGATCTGTAGAGCAGTGACTTGAGTCTCCATTCACAACTTTACTAGGCGGCATTATGCCCTGGTTTAAGCGTCTGCTGAGGGATGCTTCCTTTGGATCAGCGATCCTAAAGATCTGTGATGCAGAACACTTCCTCACACTCGCCTCCTCAGTGAGCATAACTAATACCCCTAGGGACCAGTACTCAAAGAAGAAAAGGTTTACTTACCTTATAGTAAATGGACTTCTTCAAGATGTTTGATCCCTATGGGTAGTCCACGACCAGCCCTCCTTCCCCTCTGCTCAGATCTTTGTTTGATTCACGGTAGAATAGGAACTGGAGAGCCAGATGGTCTGCACCACCCCTTATACTCTCAATTCAGCGCATGAGGCGGTATAGGATGCAGGTGCAGACCAATGGATGCTGCTATTGAAGAGTCTTCCAGCCTCAGGTGCAAATGCATGTGCAACCACAGTGAATACCCTTAGGGACCATATTTCTTGAACTCCAGTTAATATAAGGTAAGGTACGTAACCTTCCTTTTTGATTCACTTTACAGGTGGCTTAAACTTCATTGCGATGCTTGATGAGTGACATTTTTATAGCTTTGGGATCCTTCAGAATGCAAGGCAGTATAGAAATGTGATTATTTCAGCAATAAATGTTCTATATCCAAGGTATTTCGGGGCCTCTCCACTAAATATCTCTCACTTTTAATCTACATATTTCTTTGGTTCTTCTAATGAAAAAGATAATTCAGAGCCTAGTATTTTTTTTTTAACTTTTGACACTGTGTGTAACGTCTCCTGTGACTTAAGCATCTTTTTTTTGGTGGTTTCACCTTGTGAAACACCGGGGGATCTACTGTCTTTATAATTCTGGTCATACTTTTAAACACTAAATATAGTTTACAAATGGACACTCACATATGCACATTTGAAAAACACTACTGCCGGGTTAGATGACATGGTGGTAAAAGCAACTGAGCTCAGCCTTTGCTAGTGTTCCCACCATTGTAAGTGCTGATGCAGCTCTGCACTAATGCTAGAATAACAATAGGAGAGTTCCCTAAATAGATGCCGTCCCAGTGAGTTAAGCTCCCAGCTCCTACCAGCCATTGGTAGGTGAGTTACTGAGCTCTGGTCTAATAGGGTGTGTTTGTGTAATTCTCCACTGGTGCAGTTCGAGGGTTAAATTAATAGTTGTGAAAACATAAGTGCTATGTTTTACCATCAGTGCAGTGCCACAGGTAGTAGCTGTAGTGTAATTGTCTCTGATTTTTGTTAGTATAGACACACTCATACCTATTGCTTCCACGAGAGCACTGTGCCGTCTCCCACCCTTTCTCTGGAGCTTTTTAATAATACTTTGTACTTGGTTCATCAGAGGCTTTCAGACTCCTTTACAAACTTTAATTAAACCTCACTTCATCTCCTTGCGACGTAAGGAAGCAGCATTATTCCCAATTTACAGAAAGGGACAATAAGACATACAGGCTAAGTGACATGCTCAATGTTGTACAGTCTTTGGCACAGCTAGGAATAGAACACTGGAGCTTTGATTCCTAAACCCCTGTTCTAACCACTAGATGTACTTTCTTCTTTAACAGAGAATAGGACTAGTTCCTATTATGTTTGATTTTGAATTAATTTTAAATATGTGGGGGAGAGGGGGAAGTGCCATTTTCTGAATATTAAAGAAAACCGAGTGAACTAGTCCATGGCCATAAATTGCTTTTATAAAACTCTTCTTGTTCTTGGCAGACCTCTGTGAATGGCAGCCTTGAATTGGCTCTAGGGACATCTGTTACCCTATATATATGAGTCACACACTCGCATACGTGAACAGGTGATCTCCTAAATATATGGAATTCAATAACATGTGGAATCCAGAGTACTTATTTAAGCCCAAGGAGTCTGGAGGAGGGGTCCTTCTCTCCGCGATCCCCCTCAAATAGTGAACTGTGGAATAACACTTGAAAAAATGCATTCTATGCTGGCAATGTTTTACCCTTGAAATCTTTTGTGTGCATGCACAAAGTATTCTGTCCTGTTGATATCACTTGATAAGGGATGTACCTTTCAGGATATTTTTTCTCTGTAAATGACTGCGGGCTAGATTTTAAAAGGTATTTCAGGACTTATGTCACAATGGAATCATTGGGAGTTAGGTGCCTAAGTACCTTTAAAAATCTGGCCCTTTGTTCCTTCTCTCTTCCTTCTATTCAACCACATTGGCAATGATTGGTTTCTTACTGTAAAATGATGCCTTTTGAATACAGTAAACAAATGAGAGAGAAGAATTCTTCAGTTCAATCCAAGGTTTTGTTAATAAGAGTAATGGAATGAGATTTGAGAAAAGGAAAATTTAGAATGAATATCTGAAAATATTTCTTATTAGTGAGAGCCATTGTTGAACTGTGGAGTAGTGTCCCAAAGATATTGTTGAAAGTTCCATCACTTGAATACTTTAAAACAGAGTGGGATAAGGCACTGGAAAGCATACTGTTGGGAATATTCTGCATTAACTAGAGCATGGAGATGGGAGAAAGATGGACTAGATGTGACCAATACAGTGACTCACTCACACCCACGTTCACGTCTTCAAAAGGGCTATTTTCCCCCCAATATAAAGAAAATTATAAGCAAAATTGATTGGGAGGAAAAACTTAGACCAATATGAATGAAGATTGGATGCTCTTTAAGAAGAGATTATTAGGTGGACAAAAAGTCACAATTCTATGCCCAAGGAACAGGATGACTGTGACTAAAAGCCCATCTGGGTTCAGTGGCAAAATAAAGGCAGCAATTAGAGATTAAAAATCAATATATAACTAACGGAGAAAAGGGGAAATAGCAATCAGTATAAATTAGAAGTTATGAAGTGTAGAAAATTGATAGGGGAAGCTTCAGATGTCAGGGAAAAATCCCTGGTTAACAGAACTAAGGACAATAAGGAAGTATTTTTTTAAAGTATATTAGGAACAAAAGAAATCATAGAAATTGTATAGGCCCATTACTTGGCGGAGATGATAACGCAGAGAAGGCTCAAGTGTAAAATAAATATTTTAGTTGCAGATTTGGCAGGAAGCAGGATTGTGTACTCTCATCATATGAGGATGATGAAGTACTTTCCAATCCATTAATAACTAAGGAGGATGTTAAACAATATCTACTAGATATACACATTTTTAAATCAGCAGGCCCCAATAACTTGCACCTAAGAGGCCTAAAAGAGTTGGCTGAGGAGATCTCTGTCCCACTGATGTTAATTTTTAATAAATCTTGGAATATTGCGGAAATTCCAGAAGACTGGAAGAGGGCTAATGTGCCAATATTCAAAAAGAGCAAGTGGGATGGTCCGGATAACTATAGACTGGTTAACCTGGCATAATTCCTGGGCAAAATAATGGAAAAGCTGACACAGGATTCCACCATTCAAGAATAAAGGATAGAAGTATAATTAATGCCAGTCAACATGGTTTTATGGAAAATAGGTCTTGTCAAACAAACCTTATTTCATTCTTTGGGATTACCAGTTTGGTTGACAAAGATAACTGCGTAGATGTAATATACTTAGACATGTGTAAGGCATTTGATTTAGTACCTCATGATATTCTGAATTTAAAAAAAAAATAAAAGTATATAATATCAATAAAGCACATGTTAAATGGATTAACTGGCTCTCTGAAATATGTCAATAAGGAATCATCAAATCTGGGTTATTCTAGTGGAGTTCTGTAGGAATCGGCCCAATGCTAGTCAATATTTCTTCAATTATCTGGAAGTAAATATAAAATCACTGCTGATTTAAAAAAAATGTGGGGATGACACCAAGATTAGTAGAGGGGTAAATTTTGATAGGACAGTCCTACAGAGTGATCTGGGTCACTTGTGAAGTTGGGCCCATTCAAAACAAATGTGTACTAATGCAGCTGAATGTAAAGAGGATTATATCCTGAAAAGGGTCTGTGGGTCATAGTGGACCAGCATCTCAACATGAGCTCCCAGTGTGATGCTGTGGCTAAAAGGGCTATGCCAACCATTGGATGTATAAACGGGAGCAATGAGTAGGAATAGGGAGGTGATTTTTACCTCTGCATATATTATTGATGAGACAGTACTGGAATACTGCATACTGTTTCGGTGTCAACCTTTTAAATAGGATGGTGAAAGATTGGAGGGCATGGAGAAAAGATGGTTAATGGGTTGGAGAAGATGCCTTACACTGAGAAACTTAAAGAGCTCAATCTGTTTAGCCTATCAAAAAAAATTGAAAGGTTACTTGATTTGTGTATAAATACCTTTGCAGGGAGAAAATACTGGGTACTAAAGGGCTCTTTAAACTAGTGAAGAAAGGTGTAACAAGAACCAATGGCTGGAAGCTGAAGCCAGACAAATTGAAATAGAAACAAAGCACAAATTTATCAGTTAGCGTAATGAAACTGGTGGATCCTTCATTTCTTGAAGTCTTCAGATCAAGACTGGATGCCTTTCTGGAAGATGTGCTTTAGCCAAACACAAGTTATTGGGCTCAATACTGGGGTAACTGGGTGAAATTCTATGATCTGTAATATACAGGAAGTCAGATTAGGTGATCTAATGGTCCCTTCTGGCCTTAAAATCTATGAATCCTTGCCTTGAAGAGTGCACAGGTTAAATTCAGATAGATGGACAAAAAAGAGGCAATTGGAAGATGAAGGATAAGGGTTATGATAAAATAATGAATGAGCCTGTAAGGCATGTGCATATGCTAGTGGTTCCATTGTATTTGTTTTGGGGTTTTCTTATCTGTCTTCTCACAGACAATGCTGAAAAAGTCAGTTTCTTTGCCTTCCAATTTCTCTGGGTCCAAGCAAAGAGCTACGGCATTCAGCATGTGACATTGTGTATCAACTATTTTGAACAATTGCAAAAGCTCTTTTCTTAAATGGGAAGAGTTTGTCTACTGTAAGGATGTAGATGATACAAGTACCCTGACAAAGGCATGAATTTGAAGAGGGGATGGGACCCAATACTTATTAGTATTAGCTCTGGTTTCCAAGTGCGATCTTATTGTGGGAGCTGTACTTTGATGTTAGATGGACACCCCCACAACTCGTCTCCTGAATGAATAGTTTTAAGGGACAAACCACACCCTTTGTAACCTGCATGCTGCGGTTGTAATAAGTATGTTGAAGGTTTGTGTTTGAAACACTGAAGGAGTTTTATTTGTACTAAACATTTTAATGTGTCACCAAAAAATAAAATCAAATCCCAGTAATGGTGAATCTGGTGTAGGAACGTCTCTAGATATTCTTTAGATGTCACCTTGAGGACACGATGTGAGGATGCTACAGAATTTGCAGGTGGAGGGGAGAAACAGTCATATATCTTGCACTTCAAATACATTTTAGTGACCAAGATATTGTATAAAAATAACAGGCACATGGGCAGTTACAATTTTAGGAGCTGTTTGGGATTTTAGTGTTGGACCCTTCCTACTGGAGCACAGTCAATCCATATTTTGTTTGTTTTTAAATGTTCATGGTTTGGAGAGAGAACTTGGTGCTCTACAGCTTCTTGAGAAACAGGCCTGACTTTTCTGCTTTGCGGATTTTTATCGTCCTGCCAAGACCCTTTGCAACTTCCTCTCCTCGTCACCCACAGCGAATACGGAAACCTTGCTGCTTAAGGCCACTTCTGCAATTGCAGGAGTGCAGACGAGTGAGGTGGGAGGAGGGGGCTTTCTCTTCCGTTCTCACTTATTTTGGAGTCAGAAGAGGAAAATACAGTGTATTTGAAAATGTGCCCCATGTTGTGGTGTCTCCAACTGATCTGTTTCCCTCTCTCCTCTCTCTCTGCCACCCTGCAGTGCTGCAGTTGAAGCTCCAGCAGCGACGGACACGGGAGGAACTGGTGAGCCAGGGGATCATGCCGCGTAAGTACCATTTAAACTTTTTCCTTCTCGCTGGGCATTTCTGTCACCTGCTTGTGAATGAGGGGAGGTGGTTTGTGTGGGGGTTGAAACACCTGACCCTTGTTTCTGCATAAAAAACGCTAGATGCGAGAGCCCCACCCCATTTCACCAGACCGCCTTCTAAAGTATTAGGGCTACCTGTAATACCGAGAAGCAGTGTTGGCAACAAGTTTCTTAAAGTGTACTCAAAATACAATGGCTGTATTGCTTGCTATGAAAGCCTTTTGGAGAGTGTGTGTCATATTAGAAGTGCCTTACATACTCGGCACATGCTGGTAATCACTCTTAGCAGGCTTCCTGCCTTTAGAGCTTCCATTCTTGTCTGTCAGCTCCCCATAACTCTTGTGTGGCTGTTGTGAATTAGTCTGTCCATATCCACACACGTGGTAAGATTTCTACTCATGCATACAAGATGTCAGGACGGCAAGGCAGCTCTGTTCCTACCTTTGCCGGATTATTTGAAACGCATTTAGTAGGAATCTGTGGGGAACAGCAGATTCTGTTGCAGGGAGAAAAGATCTGCAGACACTGTAACATGGTAATATTAATGGGTGGGGTAAGTATACTGCAACACTGAACTCAATGTGTGCATGACTAAATCAGGTTTGGAGAACATAAGAACAGCAACACTGGGTCAGACCAAAGGTCCATCTAGCCCAGTATCCTGTCTTCCGACAGTGGCCAACTAGGTGCTTCAGAGGGAATGAACAGAACATGTAATCATCAAGTGATCCATTCCCTGTTGCCCATTCCCAGCTTCTGGCAAACAGACTAGAGACACCATCCTGGCTAATAGCCATTGATGGACCTTTCTAGTTCTTCTTTAAACCCTGTTATAGTCTTGGCCTTCACTACATCCTCTATCAAAGAGTTCCACAGGTTGACTGCATTGTAGGAAGAAATACTTCCTTTTGTTTGTTTTAAACCTGCTGCCTATTAATTCATTTGGTGACCCCTAGTTCTTGTGTTATGAGAAGGAGTAAAGAACACTTCTTTATTTACTTTCTCCATACCAGTCATGGAGAACAGCTTTTTGAACATACAGAAAGATGCCTGTAGAAATGGGGCTGAATAATTTGGTTAAAACTTCTGAACTGGGTAACGTTTTCCATGTGCATGAGCAGCAAGCGAACAAGGGAGCACCAAAGAGAAGGTGTGAGTTATTTTTGGTGTTCTCTGCATTTCCCCTGAACGCCTTAGGGTCAGTCAAACTATTTCCTTCTTTAAGAAACCTCCCCCAGCGCACACACCTCTTTAGTGTCAGCTAAAACCAAAAGGGGCTACACTATCTCTTTGGACGGGGAGGTAGGGAAGGGGATTTCCTGGGGTGTACACTGAAATGATAGTGCCTTCCCCTTCTAAAATAATAAGACAGTTTGTCAACTCTAACTTTGTGTAATGAATACCTGTCAACAACACTTTGTCAGCTGGAGTACTTCAATGTAAGGCAGTGATCTGCTCCTGGCAGCTTGAAAGACCCCATTTTTAAAATTCCACCACCAAATTTAAAAGGGAAGATTGGGTTGATTTGACGGATTTTGCTCTTTTCTTGGATACTAGTAACTCATGCCTACCTGTGATTACTTTTATCTAGGGCTGTCGATTAATCGCAGTTAACTCAAACAATTAACTCAAAAAAATAATCACGATTAAAAAAATTAATCGTGATTAATCGCACTGTTAAACAATAGAATACCAACTGAAATTTATTAAATATTTTGATGTTTTTCTACATTTTCAAATATATCTATTTCAATTACAACACAGAATACAAAGTGTACAGTGCTCACTTTATACTATTTTTTATTACAAATATTTGCACTGTAAAATGATAAAATAAATAGTATTTTTCAATTCACCTCATACAAGTACCATAATGCAATCTCTTTATCGTGAAAGTGCAACTTACAAATGTAGATTTTTTTGTTTGTTACGTAACTGCACTCAAAAACAAAACAATGTAAATCTTTAGAGCCTACAAGTCCACTCAGTCCTACTTCTTATTCAGCCAATCGCTCAGACAAACAATGTTTGACAAACATTGATATGCCCCTTCATGCTTCGGCTACCAATACAGAGGACATGCTTCCATGCTGCTGATGCATATTAAAAAAATAATGCATTAATTAAATTTTGACTGAACTTCTTGGGGGAGAATAGTATGTCTCCTGCTGTGTTTTACCCACATTCTGCCATGTATTTCATATTATAGCAGTCTCGGATGATGACCCAGCACATGTTGTTCATTTTAAGAACACTTTCACTGCAGATTTGACAAAACGCAAAGAAGTTACCAATGTGAAATTTCTAAAGATGGCTACAGCACTTGACCTAAGATTTAAGAATCTGAAGTGCTTTCCAAAATCTGAGAGGGATGAGGTGTGGAGCATGCTTTCAGAAGTCTTAAAAGAGCAACACTCTGATGCGGAAACTATAGAACCCGAACCACCAAAAAAGAAAATCAACCCTCTGCTGGTGGCATCTGACTCATAATGATGAAAATGAACATGTGTTGGTCTATACTGCTTTGGATGATTATCAAGCAGAACCCGTCATCAGCATGGACGCATGTCCCCTGGAATGGTGGTTGAAGCATGAAGGGACATTAGAATCTTTAGTGCATATGGCATGTAAATACCTTGCAACACGAGCTACAACAGTGCAATGCAAACAAACGCCTGTTCTCACTTTCAGGTGACATTGTAAACAAGAAGCAGGCAGCATTATTTCCTGCAAATGTAAACAAACTTGTTTGTCTGAGCAATTGGCTGTACAAGAGGTAGGACTGATTGGACTGGTAGGCTCTAAAGTTTTACATTGTTTTATTTTTGAATGCAAGTTTTTTTGTACATAATTGTACATTTGTAAGTTCAACTTTCATGATAAAGAGATTGCACTACGGTACTTGTATTAGGTGAATTGAAATATACTATTTGTTTTGTTTCTGATGACAAATATTTGTACTGTAATAAAGTGAGCACTATACATTTTGTATTCTGTGTTGTAACTGAAATCAATATATTTGAAAATCTAGAAGACGTCCAAAATATTTAAATAAATGGTATTCTATTAACAACGCAATTAATCACGATTAATTTTTTTAATCGTGCAATTAATCACGATTATTTTTTTAAATCACTTGACAGACCTACTTTTATCCACGTGGCACGTACAAATAATTCTACAGAGCAAGTTGGTTGCCTTTAGGAGGAACCAGATTGTCCCAGTAGTCAGATATTTTCAACAGTTTTTCCCAGGAGAAAACATTCCCATACTCCATACAGGGCCTTCACCTCCCCAGTTCAGTTGCGTACATGAATGCTGTCTGGTGCTATCGGTATTCTCAGTATATTTGTCAGTTTCAAAGCACATATCTATTAGAAGTTTGTTTTCCCCATGCGGTTGCATCTTTCCTTGTCTGCAGTTGTGAGACAGCATTAAGTCTACATTTTCAAAAGTGACTAGTGATTTGGGGTTCTTCAGATTTTGGGTGTCCAACTTTTGAGATACCTTAAAAGAGACCTGATGTGCAAAGGGTGGGTGCTCAACCCTTTGAAAATCATGTTCCTTTGGGGGAGGTGTCTCCAGATCACCCCAAATCGCTAGTCACTTTTGAAAATGTAGACTTAATGCTGTCTCACAACTGCAGGCAAGGAAAGGACGCAACTCCATGGGACAAACAAACTTCTAATAGATATGTGCTTTGAACCTGACAAATATACTGAGAATACTGATAGCACCAGACAATGTACAATGATCACCTCTATAGTCACTTTTGGAAATCTTGACCATGTTTTCTAAATGGTAAAACAAGTGAATTTTGCAGAAACTTGTTCTCTTTGCAGCACCTATACTTGACGGCTTTTATCACAAACTAAAGGAGAACTCTCTTCTAGAGGCCCCTTGTTAAAATATTGGCAGGATGCAGAAAGGTCCTGTCTACTGAAGAGAAACCATCATAGCAGAACTGTTCTTAAATATTATTTTAAACCAGTTTCTTCTAATCATAGTGCCAACATAGTTTGTCTGTCCTCTATGAATCAGCCATAACTGTTTTAAAGTAGCGTTTAAAGTGTTCCTAAGCTGGGTTGCATGATGATGAGAAGTTCAAATGTGAAATGAGAAGTCAAGATGTTCAAAACAAAATTCCCTTTTTAGCTCTGGAAATGGAACATGCCATATAGCCAGCCACTGCTCCTATAGGGAGCTCACACTTAGGGCATCTCCGTGTGTCTACTTTCAGCTCTGTAGTACAGAACTCTCTGCCTTAACACTGGGAATGTCCAGGTTCCCTATCCCTCTCCATACCTCTTCCCCATGCACCTTGCCTGTGAAAATGCTCAGGTACTCAGTCTTATTCCCTTCCTCCTGCTGTTGCAGAAGCCCATACTCTCAATCATGTCTCCCACCTAAAACCTTTAACCAGGAGACAGACAGGCATCAGACATCCTAGATTATGCTGTTTAGTCACAGAAGCCAGGAGGAGGCTTGGAGCTGGATTAGGTGATCTCGTGTCCTCACACTGCTTGAGACTCTGGTTTGCGTCTAGCCCCTGTTTGCCATCTGGAGGGCCTTGGCAGTGCATGAAAGAAATGTGGTAACTGAAATACTTTCCAGTTCCTGGTTCCTCCAGCTGAACAGTGATGTGAATTGGAGAAGCTGTTTGTGCAGGGCATAGAAGCAGCTGTTTAGTGCCTGTAGTGCAGGCTCATCTTCCGGTACCCTTCATTCCATTGTCTGAAACATGAGTCTCAAATCTAACACCATTTAAATAAAAGCCTCGACTGTGCAGAGAGCTCCAGACATAGGATTACATATTCCACATCCCATGCTTCCTCTATCTAAAGACTGCTTAGGCTCCATGTCCTGGAGGAGGTCAAGGTGCTGCTACTCAAGTTAAAGTGCCAGCATGTGTCATGTTGTTCTGGGGGTGTGCATTTGTGGGGTGTTCTTCTCAGAAGAACAGAGTTGGGAGCAGAGCATCTTGTTCCCAGCTGGAATTTTGTTGGGGGGTGGGGGGGAGAGGGAGAGTAAAGTGGCATATTTTAACATTTGTTATCAAGTACACTTAAGCTCACTTGAATGCCCTCTCAAGGCTGCCTATCTACTGTTGGAGGGATGCGTTTTACTGTGTGATGTAAATGTCTCACGGTTAGAGCTAAAGCTTTTAGGTACGTGAAAAGAGGATTTAAAATAACTGGGTGGTGTGCCTTCATTAATTCTGTTGGCACCAGAGGCTCAAATTCCTTCTTGTTTCTTTGTTTTTTCCAGTTTTGTTTTTACTTAGTTACCACTGGTGCAAGGTCAGAGTTGGAGATCAAAATCTTCTATTGCCCCCAGAGCACGTACAGCAGGGGGAATGAGTAGTACACTGTGCCTGCAGCTTGTATACCTGAGCCTTGACCAAGTGGGATCTCTCCTAGCAATGAGGGGAATTCAGTGTTCATGGTCTGTTTAGTTCTTGGCCTTGATATTATTGGAGGCTAGTTAGTGCCAGAGTCAAGTTTTTGGGTACTTGCGTTTTTTAAAAAAAATATTATTGTGTGAACAGGGTGAATCAGCCTTTCCCCTTGACATATAAATTGAACACACAAAATAGCTCCCTTTTCTAAGCTGGTGTACTGTGTAAAAGGAATATGAAGATGTTGCCAATTGACAGTTCTGGAGTTCAAAGCCATATTCTTAGTGTAGATGACTTATTTTTTCATGGCATTGGAATATTAAACACATTATAAGATAGTTGTCTGTCTCCCTCCATCCTGAAATGACCACTTGCGCCACAGCTGTGCAGCCACTTCTGGGGTGGAATGCAGCTGTGATGGGTTAGACCCTCTTTCCCCCCCCCCCCCCCCCTTCTGGGATGCCTCCTGATGTACTGGGATTTCACTGAGCCTGCTCCACTAGCCTGAGCTCCCTCTCCCTGTTTTGCTGAATCGGGCTCTTTGGTCTCTGGCAGCACACACACAGGTAGGGAGCACCAGCTGTAGAATCACAGAGTCTGCAAACAGCTCTATGGGAAGATTCAGCTAGGAAATTGCCGAGCACTCAAGTGCAGCTTCCCTCTGGAAAGTACACCCAAGATAATATTGTCTTCCGCTGTATAGAAAGATCTGCACAGCGCAATCTCATAAAAATTCACCCTCTCCCTCAATGTGAAGAGAGATACGCACAACTTGTTTCTCCCCCTCCCACCCAGTTATAAATTGCACAAACTGGGTTATGTTATAAACCAGAAATAAGTTTATTAGCTATAAAAGGTAAATTTTAAGTGATTACTAAGCAAATAAAACAAAACACGCGGACTAAGCCTGATTCACTAAAGAAACAGGTTACAAAACGTAATTTCTCATTCTAAATGTTAACTTTAGGCAGGATGCAGAGTTTTTGTAGCTTAGATTTCCAGTTATTTCTCTTTACAGACTAGACTTCTCTATCTCAGGGTTTGTCTACACTGGCACTTCGTCAGCAAAACTTTTGTCGTTCAGGGGTGTTAAAAAAACCACCCCACGGAATGACAAAAGTTTTACCAACGAAAAGCGCTGGTGTGAACAGCACTTTGTTGGCAGGAGTGTGCTCCTGCCGACAAAGCCGCTGCCACTCGTGGGGGGGTGGAAATTTTTTGTCAGCAGTAGAGCTCTCTCCTGCCGACAAACAGCAGCTACACTGCATGCCTTTTAGCGGCACGGCTGTAGCAGCACGGCCGTGTTGCTAAAAGCCTCGTAGTGTAGTCGTAGCCTCAGTCTAGACTCAACCCTTGCCTTTCCCTCAGCTTAGTTCCTTTGTTTCTTCAGGTACTTTCAGCAGTCTTTCTTCTTGGGCAGGAAGGCAATAGAGAAGAGTCTGTTTGCCTTACTCCCCAGCCTTAAATAAGATTAACATAAGGCGGGAATCTTTTGTTTCCCAGTCTTGACAGCCACACACACACACTCCCCCCCCCCCCCCCCCCCGTTTAGTAGAAAATTAATAGAAGTCCAAGGGTACGTCCACACTACCCGCCGGATAGCGATCGATCTATTGGGGATCGATTTATCGTGTCTCATCTAGACACGATAAATCGATCCCCGAACGTGCTCCCCGTCGACTAGAGCGAGAGGCGGAAGCGGAGTCGACGGGGGAGCCACGGCCATCGATCCCGCGCCGTGAGGACTGGAGGTAAGTCGATCTAAGATACATCGACTTCAGCTACGCTATTCTCGTAGCTGAAGTTGCATATCTTAGATCGATTTTCCCCCCCCAGTGTAGACCAGCCCCAAGATAGTGTTTAGTATTTTTAAAGTCTTATTGTTTCTTCCTAATGGCCCATCAAAGCTGATGGCCTGTTGTCTGTTGGGTGTCTCCCAAATACCCACAGTTGTAATTGTTACATATTCAGTATTCCTAACTTTAGATACAGAAATGATACATGCATACTAATTGGATAATCACATTCAGTAAATCATAACCTTTCCAATGATGCCTTACAAGACCCATCTTGCATAAAATATATCTTAGGCCATATTCATATCATAACCATATTCCTATGAAGAATATGGGGTGCAACGTCACAACAGCATCTACTTAATAGAACCCAACAACTTTATGTATCTGAGGACATGTAGAAAATGTCAGTTAAAACAACAAAAATGTTATGGGGAAGATACTTGGCCCAATATACCTGAGCCAACAGTCTGTCTTGCAAAATGTGCTGTGGGATCTCTTAATTACTAAAAGGGTCAAAGCTCTGGTTTTACATGCACTTTGTATTACATAAGAATGGCCATACTGGGTCAGACCAAAGGTCCATCCATCCCAGTATCCTGTCTACCGACAGAGACCAATACCAGGTGTCCCAGAGGGAGTGAACCTAACAGGTAATGATCAAGTGATCTCTCTCCTGCCATCCATCTCCACCCTCTGACAAACAGAGGCTAGGGACACCATTCCTTACCCATCCTGGCTAATAGCCATTAATGGACTTAACCTCCATGAATTTATCTAGTTCTCTTTTAAACCCTGTTATAGTCCTAGCCTTCACAACCTCCTCAGGCAAGGAGTTCCACAGGTTGACTGTGCGCTGTGTGAAGAACAACATTCTTTTATTTGTTTTAAATCTGCTGCCCATTAATTTCATTTGGTGGCCCCTAGTTCTTATATTATGGGAACAAGTAAATAACTTTTCCTTATTCACTTTCTCCACACCACTCATGATTTTATATACCTCTATCATATCCCCTCTTAGTCTCCTCTTTTCCAAGCTGAAAAGTCCTAGCCTCTTTAATCTCTCCTCATATGGGACCTGTTCCAAACCCCTAATAATTTCAGTTGCCCTTCTCTGAACCTTTTCTAATGCCAGTATATCTTTTTTGAGATGAGGAGACCACATCTGTACGCAGTATTCACGATGTGGGCGTACCATGGATTTATATTAGTATGGATTTTGATCTCTGGCTACTAGTAACACATACAAACCACTTGTAAACTATAGCCAGAGCAGGACCAGTTGCCTTGTGGTTAGCGCCTTGCACAATCCTTCAAGAAAACCAGTCTGTTGTCCTCTCTAAGGACGGGCATTAAAGAGCCAGCAATGCTGCAGAGAAAGAGCACCTTCCCTGGGCGAGTGTTTCATGCTTCTCTGTAGCCCCTCTTTGTGACTAAGGCCTTGTCTACACTGGTAAGTTTCTGCGCAGTAAAGCAGCTTTCTGTGTTGTAACTCCCGAGGTGTACACACTGCCAAGCCACGTAGTGCGCAGAAACTGCGCAGTTGCAGCGCTGTAAAAAAAAAACCCACCCCAACGAGAGGCGTACAGCTTTCTGCGCTGGGGGTACAGCACCACGGTGCCAGTGTAGACACCCTGGTCGATTACAGCGCTGCAATTGGCCTCCAGGAGGTGTCCCACAATGCCTGTTGTTGCCTCTCTGGTCATCGGTTTGAACTCTACTGCCCTGCCCTCAGGTGACCAACCATCATCCCCACCCCGTACATTCCTTTGGAATTTTGAAAGTTCCCTTCCTGTTTGCTCGGTGATGCAGACAGTGGTCTCAGCACATTTTTCCAGGTGGCCATGCCTGCTCCATGCACCAGGCGATCCCCCGCTTGGAGCAATGTTGAGCTGCTGGACCTCATCAGCATTTGGGGAGAGGAGGCTGTCCAGTCCCAGCTGTGCTCCAGCCGTAGGATACGTCGGTGGCTCGTGTACCAGCCGAGAGTGGACTGAGCCAGGAGGAGGAAAACTTGGACAAGGAGGTGAAGGGGGACCCAGAGGCAGAGGACGACTCGGAGGTCAGAGATGCATGCAGCCAGGAGCTTTTTTTCTACCCCGGAGGAGACTAGCCAGTCACTGCTGTCGGATCTTGGCAAAGCACAAACAGGAGAGGAGGCCCCGGTAAGTGGATATGATTTTGGGAATTGCTGAAGTGAGTTGTTGGGGGCAGGAGGGTTGCAGAAAGCAGGCTTGTGTCTGTATGATGCGCATACCACCACATGCCTCGTCTGAGCGGCGGAACAGTTTGACTCCCTCACTTCACGGGAATCTGCCTCAGCAATCTCCAGGAAACTCTCATGGAGATATTGTGCAATCTGCTGCCACAGGTTCTTTGGCAGAGTTGCTTTGTTTCTTGCCCCATTAACGGTAACTTTCCCACGTCACTCTGCCGTCGCGGGGAGAGGGCGGGGGAAGAAACACCATTGCTGCACACAGGTGAGCTGCATAAGGGCCACAGTCTTGGAGAAGACCCTCCCTTGATTCCCTGCTTACCCTCAGCAGTGAGATATCTTCCATAATGAACACAGCGTGTAGAAAATGTGGGGACAGGAATGATTATCAGGCCCCCCTACAGTGCTGACTTTCCCCAAGAGCCACGTGCCCAGTGTACAGTAGGGACCAGGAACACTGATTTACCCTGCCCCTGCTGCTACTCACCATTTTGGGGGTTTGTGGCTCATGTGTGTTTGCTTGGGGTCAGCCAGTTAGTGACAGGTATGTGAATACTGGTTGTGTTTTAAATCGCTGAATCAGTGTTCTGTGTGTTCCAAAAAATACTGCTTCTGTAAAACGTTGCGTTTTGGCTTCACAGAGATGACCTTGGAAGCCTAGCCTCCCTCTTTGTTATCACCGGCTGAATGGCTGTGCAGAATTAGAAAGTGGCCATGAAGAACTAAGGAGGACTTTCTGTGTGAGGTTATGATGCACTCTGCGGCCGAAAAACAGGAATTGAAGGAGTGGCAGGACAGCGAGGAGAGGGACCGAAAGGAGAACATGGCATGCCAGAATGATGCCATGGAGCGGCTCTCTAAAGTTATGGAGCACCACGCAGACACGCTCCAAGCAATACTAGCACTGCAAACCGAGCAGCAACGTGCCCGCCCTTCCCTGCAGCCACTGTCACAAAACTCTTTTCCATGCATGCCCTGGACACCGGCAAAACACTCTTATCAACCTCCTGGCTCCAGTCTGTACCCGCGGCATTCCACTCCTGCCCCGTCACAGTCCAGCCCTGCGGACTCCCAGTACCCACTGCACTCAACACCCATCCCTCTGCAGTTTGGCCCCGTTGAAGTATGCTACCCACTGCAATGTACTCCAAAGGAGAAGGTTGGATATGATCCCTGGACCTACACAAATCTTTAACCTTCCCAGGACCCCACCTCCTCCTGGGACCTCCCCATCCCGCTCAGTGCTGATGTGTTTTTTTGTTCTTTCGCCTCCAGTTGTTGTTTTTTAATAAAATAATTCTGTTGGTTTGAAAGCAATCTTTATTCTATTAATTGAAAGCAAACCGAGCCCTGCAAAGCAACAGTCAGTTATCTTAAACTTTCATATTGCATCGTCTGCACCAATCATAATCACCTCCTAGCATTACAAGGACTGCACTCCCGAGCATAGCAACCAATACTAGTGGCTTTCAGCTTCAAATTGCTGCCTCAAGGTATCCCTGATCCTTATGGCCCCGTGCTGCGCCCCTCTAAGAGCCCTGATCTCTGGCTGTTCAAATTCAGCTTCCAGGCGCTGAGCCTCAGCGGTCCAGACCTGAGTGAAGCTTTCACCCTTCCCTTCACAAATATTATGGAGTGTACAGCATGCGGCTATAAGTATAGGAATATTGTCATTGGCCAGGTCCAGCTTCCCATATAGGCAGTGCCAGCGGGCCTTTAAATGGCCCAAAGCACACTTAACAGTCGTTCTGCACTTGCTCAGCCTGTTGTTGAACCGCTCCTTGTTGCTGTCAAGTTGCCCTGTGTATGGCTTCATGAGCCACGGCATTAAGGGGTAGGCGGGGTCTCCTAGGATCACAGTAGGCATTTTGAATTCCCCTACGGTGATCTTCTCGTCTGGGAAGAAAGTCTCTGCTTGCAGCTTCCTAAACAGGCCAGTGTTCCGAAAGATGTGTGTGTCATGCACCTTTCCGGACCAGCCTGCGTCAATGTCAGGTGATCCACAAGTGCCTGGAGATCCATAGAGAAATACCCCTTGCAATTAATGTGCTAGGTGGTCTGGTGCCAGAATTGGCATATGTGTGCAGTTAGGGAAGCCCATTTGTGCAAAGCCATCCACAATGTCACACACGTTCCCAGAGTCACTTTTTTTTTGGAGTAGGATGTGATTAATGGCCCTGCACACTTCCGACAACATGAGTCCAATGGTTGACTTTCCCACTCTGACCTGGTTAGCGACTGATCGGTAGCAGTCTGGAATAGCCAGCTTCCACAATGCAATTGCCACGTGCTTCTCCAACAACAGGGTAGCTCTCATTCTCATGTCCTTGCGTCACAGGGTTGGAGCGAGCTCATCACAGAGTCCCATGAATGCGGCTTTCCTCATCCGAAAGTTCTGCAGCCACTGCTCGTCATCCCAGACGTGCATGACGATGTGATCCCACCACTCAGTGCTTGTTTCCCAAGCCCAAAAGTGGTGTTACACTCTGGTCAGCACCTCCGTGAATGCCGCAAGCAATCTCGTGTCGTAGCTAGTACGCGTGGCAAGATCAATGTCACACTCCTCTTGCCTTTGTAGTTTAAGGAATAACTCCACTACCACTTGTGACGTGTTAGTCAGAGTGAGCAGCATACTGGTCAACAGTTCAGGATCCGTTCCTGCACACCAAATATGCCAAAGAGGCATAGCACACAGTACACAAACTGTTGAAAGATGGCGCCAAATGTGGACGGAAGCACAGGGATTACTGGGATGCGAAGCAATGCATCACAGGGTATTGGGACAGGACCCAGGATGCCCCGCAACCCCTCCATCTTCCCACAACTCTTAGCGACAGAAGAGAAAGAGATGCTCTGTGGGATAGCTGCCCAGAGTGCACCGCTCCGAATAGTACCGCAAGTGTGAACACGCTATTGCGCAGGCAGCTGACTGTGAACACACAACAGTGGTTTCCCTTCACCGCTCTGAGAGGCACTGTAACTCTGCCAGTGTAGACATATCCTAGTATCAGAGAGGGCATTATCCTGGTTGACAGCTGCAATGCAGAGCCTGAGGGGGGCAGTTTTCATTTTCCCTCCTCCTTAATAGGGGTCTTATTTCATCCAACTTTGACACCCGAGTCTGACTGTTCCACTGGTATATTGGTGTGTTTTAAATGTCTAAGTGGATAGAATGGATGTAAGGACAGGCCAGCCCAAAGGAAATAATCCGTCCATGTCTGTTTAATGCCCCCTCTAGCTACTGCTGGCAACTGTGTGAGTGGACAGAGATTCATGGGATTTACCAGCTCTTGGTCTCCTCTGACAGTTTATGCAGGAGTTTGTCTGACATCAGTTTCCTCCCCATCCACCAGGCTTAATCCTGATGCCTACTGGCTCACCTTCTGTTCTCCTTCTGCACAGATTATGGAAGCTGACTGAGAATGGAGCCCTGTCCCCACTAGTCCCTAAATTGAGTGTTGGGTGTATCTTATCCAGAATGGAAGGAGAGTGTGTTCTGAGTGACTCCAATCACTTTATTACACTGCTGCACCGTGGCTCTCTGTTCCGTGTAATTTATAACATCACCACTCTGATCCAGTTTACAGGTTAACGCTGATGGGCCTTTGGTGTCATTGTTTCCAGTTTCCATCTATATTCTGGAATATAGGGATGGATCCCTGGGTGTTCTCATGCTCCATTCCAGATTCTCAGAGACAGGAGATTTTGCAACTAGGGCACTGTATCCCTCATTGCAGGATTGTAGTCTAAAATACTATAGTTTAAATTCCAAAGGAATTATTAACTGCTTTAATCCCCTGAAAGTGGATTATGCCTGTGTTAGAAACATATGCTAACCAGTATGCTCTGATCACACCCAGTACATTAGATATAAATTATTTGAAGCAGGAGCTGTCTTTATTTTCTGTATTACAGCATACCAAACACATTTTGATAATAAACAGGTATCTACCATATTGCCCCATTTGTGACTCTCCTGATTAAAGAGACTGTGGCGGGAATCTGTATGTTACACTGAGAGCCACACTGAAAACTTGTCAGTCGCCTAAGCGTTTCACCTAGTTTGTCTTTCATTCCTCACTAAACAGGAGAGCTGCAAAGATCTGCAAGCTGGTATCTTTCTTTTCCTTAAAGTGGAATATAAAGCAAAAAATGAAAACGGAGTTAATCCCAGATTTATCCACTGAATGTTATTAGTGGGGAACCTATGGTATGGAAGTTTTAACCTTTCAAAATGCTTTATTTGCTCTGTGAAATCCTCTTGGCACTTCCTGGTTCACTTATTGTATCCCAGAATTACAAATACTAGAGGTTGCGGTGAGACTGCTGGTATTTGTGATGTCATATTTTGAGAGTGCTGCAAGAATCAAGAAGTACCAGACCCAACAAAATAATTTTTTAATGGCTAGTTCAGATTTATTTCTATTCAGAAATCCCCCTTCCCTCAACATGTTAGCAGCACATAGCACAGAAATTTGGAATTAACTCATTTTTAATTTTTGTGCTGCAGTTCACTTTTAGCTTGTCTGCTTCTTGGGGAGTGGGGTGGGGAGTTTTGCCATATCTCTGACTCTGATCACATCTCTTAAAACATGCTGCATCCTGCCTCTGAGTCTGACCTTGGGTATGTGGGGGGAATCTGTACATTCACTGAGAGCTACATTGACAACCTGCCAGGAGCGTAAGGGCTGTATCTGGTGTGCCTGTTCATTTCCATTTTGAACAAATGCATACAACTCTAATGTTTGGTTGTATTTGTATCTTCCTTGATTAATAAAACATGCTTGCTGATTTAGTTTGCTGCCAGTGAAAACCTGCAACTTACTCAGCTTTCTCCTCACTGGAGTTATAGGAAGGGGAGGGTGCATTCAAGGATTCCATAGGCAGCATTTGACTTAGATGTTCCTGTAACAAAGCAATAAATGTATAAATACAGGCTGCTTTCCAAAGAGGCGTAGTCCAGGGCAATAAAATCATGTATGGCAATTACCTTTGCGAGGGACTGGACAGAATTCTCAGTAATGCAGCCCACTCCTCCCCTGAACAGTCCTTTTGCAAGCAAAACTTTTTCTTGTTGCTTGTTCAGATCTTTGCTTTTTGTGACAGAGGCTGGGAATGGTCTTTTGAATTTTTTTGCCCAGGCATTTTGCCAAGTTGGCAGAAATTTGCTTAGGCAGAGGAGAGATTATTCATCAAAGGGACAGACATGAAGTCTGGTCCAAGAATGGATGAATCAAAGGATTCCTGTCAGAGATCCTCCTCACCCTTCCCCCTTCGTTTGGAGATTGAAAAGCTATAGGTGTCCTTCCTGACCCTTTCTTAATTTTTTAAACTCTGAGGGTTTTTGGTAATGCACACTGCATACCAAGAGTTAATGGAAGCAGACATTTATTTACAAATCTGCATCTCTTCTGTAAATGAGATGAAATGTTTAAAGTGATGCTTACTCATTTTAGAGGGTCTGGTTGTGATCATAGGTAATGTTTTCCGTTTTGCACTTAAATGTGGATTCAACCTCTTTGTTTTGTATGGAAAAATACAGCATATTCTCAACAAATTACAGCACTCTTAAAGTACAGAGTGAATTTTCTGGGAACTGACAAATAGATTTGTTAATTGATTTGTGTTCAAATTAACTAAAAGTTGAGTTTTTAAAGAAACTTAGCACCGTGTCAGGTTTTTGTTTGTTCCTAATCATGTTAACAGTGGAATAACATACACACATCAAACTTTTCATATAGTTAAAATGAATTGAAATCTTCTGTGTAGGCTATCTTTTAAAGAAACTAAGTTGTAATTAAGCTTTTAATTATTATTTTACCTATTTGCTATTGTGTACGCTGAAGACTGGTTCAGATCAACAACTAAAGTAATTGATATCAGACTTACCTCAGCCATCTACAGTAACTCCTCACTTAAAGTCATCCCAGTTAACGTTGTTTCGTTGTTACGTTGCTGATCAATTAGGGAACATGCTCGTTTAAAGTTGTGCAATGCTCCCTTCTAACATCGTTTGGCAGCCGCCTGCTTTGTCCACTACTTGCAGGAAGAGCAGCCCGTTGCAGCTAGCTGGTGGGGGCTTGGAACCAGGGTGGACCGGCAGCCCCCCTATCAGCTCCCCGCTCCCCACTCCCCTATGTTCCCTGTGCTGCAGCCGCCCAGCAGGCTATCAATTGCCTCCCTCCCCCCACTGCCATGTGCTGCTCCTGCCCTCTGCCTTGGAGCTGCTCCCAGAGACTCCTGCTTGCTGTGCAGAGGGGAAAAGGGGGGGGGCTAATGTCAGGGTGTCCCCCTCCCCCCGGCTCCTGCACCCCGCTTACCCCTTCTCCATATAGAGCAGGGAGGGGACACTGATGGAGAGAGACAGAGAGAGCCTGGAGCAGCAGCTGCTGTCTCAACTTCCTGATCCACTTAAGACAATGCACTTAAGAGTGGGTCATTGTTAATCTTTCCAGCTATACTTAACCCACCCAACAATATTGTTAATCTTTCCAGCCATATAGTTGGTATGGCTACTTCCACCTTTTCATGTTTTCTGTATGTATATATATTTGTTACTATATGTTCCATTCTATACACCTGATGAAGTGGGCTGTAGCCCACGAAAGCTTATGCTCAAATAAATTTGTTAGTCTCTAAGGTGCCACAAGTACTCCTGTTCGTTTTTATGGATACAGACTAACACGGCTGCTACTCTGAAACCTTATTAAAGGGGCTGTGTGCATCTCTCGCTCTCTCCCACACACAAGGTGTGTGTCTGTCTCTGTCTGCTATGCTGTCTCCCCTCCCTTGTGTTCCTGCTGCCTTGTGTGAGAGGCTACATTAACAACAATGTGTTAACCCTTGAGGGCTCAGCCAAGTGCTAGTTCATCATTTAGCAGCAAGGCATTCCCTGGGAAATATCCCTCCCTCTTCCACCTTCTAACTTCACCACCTCAACCAAGCTTCACAATCATCATAGCTGTAAACAGTATTAAATTGTTTGTTTAAAATGTATACTGTGTGTATATCTATATAATATATAGTTTTTTGTCTGGTGAAAAAAATTTCCCTGGAACCTAACCCCCCCATTTACATTAATTCTTATGGGGAAATTGGATTCGCTTAACATTGTTTCGCTTAAAGTCACATTTTTCAGGAACATGACTACAACGTTAAGCGAGGAGTTACTGTACCACCCTTCCTCTACAGCTAACTTGCATGTTACAATTCCGTTGGTTGAAATTATTTGGGCCTGGCCTACACCTAACATTTAGGTTGACCTAGCTATATGGCCAAGATATATAGTTAAGCCAAACTAACCCTGGCATAGACGCTGCTAGATCAATGGAAGAATTCCTTCATTGACCTAGGCACTGCCTCTTGAGGGGCTGGATTAACTACAGTAACAGAAAAAACCCTTCCATCGTTGTAGCAAGTGTCCACCCTACAGCAGATTATCTGTAGCTGTGCTGCTGTAGTGCTTTCAGTGTAGACATAATATGGTATAAAGGGAAGCTGGACACAATGTGTCATTAGTAGAATACTGGGCCCAAGTGTCACTGCTGTCTAAAGATTCCGTGGCTACATTCTAGCTTTGGATATTAGTGCTGGAACGGCTCCTGATGCCACTTGTCTTGGCTCAGCTTCACTGTACATTGAGACAGCATTGCTGGGGGAACTGAGAAATGAAGGGGGAACACCTAAAACACACAGACATTGGGACTTGTGGAGTGGATTCCCCCCAAGCTCTTGTCTTCCCTTCATGTAATGCCTGTCTCACTGACCCAGCCCTCTGAACCAGTAAGATAGTTGCAAATTAAGGGCCAGATTCACTAATATGCTTTACCTGCTTTGTGCTGCTCAGGTAATGCGGAGCAGCTATAAACCCAGTTTAACTGGTTGGTGCTCTCTGACTGGTTTGTGCTGCTTTGGTGTGTTGATGAATCTGCTCCTAAAAGTTAAAATTAAAGATTTAAAGTTTGTACTACACATCTTCAAATCATTAGAAATATTTCATGGTAATGTTTTCTTTGAGTTTATCATTTAGTGTTTATGTATGACATTTAATAAAAACTAAGTACATTCCCAGACAAAAAACTGATAAGATGGAGTTAAATTTGAGAGTACATATCAGTAACTTAAAGATAAAAAACATTATGGAGATGTGGGAGTTATTCCAAAGCCAATTATTATCAACCTAGAAAATGCAGAGTTGAGGCTACACTTAAGATATCCAAACATGTTAAGCTAAGAAATGCACAGTTAAGGTATCCAAATACAGTAGAACTTCAGAGTTATGAACACTAGTTATAAACTGATCAGTCAACCACACACGTCATTTGGAACCAGAAGTACGCAATCAGGCAGCAGCAGAGACACCGCCCCCCCCCCACCCCCAAAAAAAGCAAATACAGGACAGTACTGGGTTACACATAAACTACTTCTGTGTGTTTGTTTCATTTAAATTAAGATGGTTAAAAGCAGCATTTTTCTTCTGCATAGTAAAGTTTCAAAGCTGTATTAAGTCAATGTTCAGTTGTAGACTTTGGAAAGAACAACCATAACGTTTTGTTCAGAGTTACAAACATTTCAGTTATGAACAACCTCCATTCCCAAGGTGTTTGTAACTCAGAGGTTCTACTGTAATGTTAACTTGGTCCTGTAGTGATGCCACCAAAGGAAAAATGTGCTGGGAAGAACAGCTCTTTAAATTTAATCAGAGGCTATGAATACTATTATGCACTAATCATAATCATAGGATTATT
The DNA here is from genome assembly GCF_028017835.1 of Emys orbicularis. Classification (NCBI taxonomy): domain Eukaryota; kingdom Metazoa; phylum Chordata; order Testudines; family Emydidae; genus Emys; species Emys orbicularis. Next base: position 96,670,327 of record NC_088683.1, read on the forward strand.
GAATGGCAACGCTAAAGAGCAGTGTTAAGGCTGTTTGGGTGCCTTAATTGTGTGTTTCTCACCTTAACATGTTTGGATTTCTTTTAAGTATAACCATAACTCTGAATTTCCTGAGTTTATAATGCTTGGTTTTGGAATAATGGCAACATCCCTGTAAATAGTTTTTACCCTTAAATTACTGATACATATTCTCAACCTTAACTCCATTTTAACAGTTTTTTTGTGTATAATATGTATACATTTATTAGTTGCTTATATCAGCTTCTTCTAGAGCAGTGATCCAAAGATTCCCATTGACTTCAGGTTTCAGAGGGGTAGCCATGTTAGTCTGTATCAGCAAAAACAACAAGGAGTCCTTGTGGCACCTTAGAGTCTAACAAATTTATTTGGGCATAAGCTTTCGTGGGCTAAAACCCACTTCATCAAGACTCTAAGGTGCCACAAGGACTCCTCGTTGTTTTTTCCATTGACTTCAGTGGCCCTTAGATCAGGTCCTGAGTGGGAATTATCCATTAAGAGCAACTGTGTGTGTGTCCCATCTATTTGATTTCCCTGCAGTTGTGTAGGGAGCAGGAATGGGATGGGACAGGACACTGGTGGTAGACCTCTGTCATTTCCAGTTCTCCTGTTTTCCCCCCTACTATCTTGGTGTTTTTAATGCATGTTGCTATCCAGTGTCTTTTTGCTAACTTTGTATTTGGAAATGAGCTGTGAAGATGATTTGGGAGTTCCTTTGTGATCACTGTCCTTAATGTGCTGAAGCTCCCACAATGTGAGAAATAGTGTTTGTAAGGGCATGTCTACACTCCAAAATTATGTTGACCTAAGCTATGTTGGCATACAGCTGCTGCAGTAATTAAATTGCTTTTGCTTGTCCACACTATGCTCCTTGTGTCAGTGGTGCTTGTCTTCACCAGGAGTGCTTGTACCGACCGTTCCATCAGTGTGAGGCATTGTGGGACGGCTTCTGAAAGCCAGTAACAGTAGACTTAAGCAACGCAGTGTCTACACTGACACTGAGACAACATAGCTACATTGACTCTACACCTCTTGTGGAGGTGAAGTTAAGTCAGCATAGCAGAACAGTTACATTGGTGGGAGCAAAATTTTAGTGTAGATACTTAGGGCCTGTCTACACTATGCAGCTTTTAGTGACAAAGCTGTGTCGACACAACCTTGTCGCTAAAAGTCAGCGAGTGTGAACGCTCTTTTGCGGTATTTTATCAGCACTTTTTCCGACAAAATACTTCCAGTCCCACGAGCGGCATAAGCTTTGTCGGCAGGAGAGCGCGCCTGCCAACAAAGCTGCGTTCATACTGCCACTTGCGTCAACAAAACTTTTGTTTTTCGCGGGGGTATTTTTTTAAGTACCTGGGAAAGACAAAAGTTTTGGCGACAACTGTGCAGTGTAGACATACTCTTACATAGTTAGGTTGACGTAAGCTGCCTTGTGGGATGGAGGTTGAGGAGAAGGAGCCAGCTGCCCAAGGGTTGGTTTGAGATTTCTGTTTCTGATCAGATGGCACTTGGAGAACCCCACCCTGAGCTAACAAAGGAAACCATCAAACATGTTTGTGGCTCTGATCTCATTTTTTACAAGAGGGTAATAAACAGAAGAGAAAAATTCGAGACATACCTAGAGGAGGAGATAAGTAAACAGCTGGCTGCTCTTTACTAGTCCTCCTAAAGCTTTGAATTAAGTCAGCAAGTCTGAGGTTTAGTTTTGGGTGTGACACAAGAGCAAGATACCTGTGTTAGGAAATGGTTGGTGGGGAGCCTTGTTTGTCAGAGCAAAGGGAGATTGAATCTTTCCCTCCCCCGCATATTGATTTGACAGCAAAACGGAATGTTCAAACTCCCACTTCAAGGTTTTTTAGTCGAGTTGTAGTATTTAGTTCCTTCTTACTCTGCCAGTTGTCTGGCAGCTGATTTTGGATTCAGACCTTACTACATACCCCTTGGTGCCCCCCACCCTCCCAAGCATGATATTGGGATTATGGGCATGTGCATTCAGTGCCTCTCCACTGCTGCAGAGCGGCATGACTAGAAACCAGTTGTGGCTTTCATCTGTTGTTTTCACTCGCAAGAATGTGAGGAGCCTTCAGCATGTCTTATTACCCATAGGAGTGGAGGGGTGCTGCAGGGTATCTATTTCCTTGGACAGGCAGGGTGCCGAGTACCATCCAAGACTGTGACACCCTTCGTTATTCGCTGTTTGCCTACATTGGCTTTCGGTGTCTCTCTGTGAGCCCCAGATGCAAACACAGGATGTGTACAGAAATGTTTTGTCTATTACTTTTGACCTCCATTTCTTAGATCAGGTCTACTCCTTCCCCCACTGTTTCATTCTTAGAATGAACATGGTTCACAGTTCTACTTATTTCTCACACTAGGTAACGGGAACTTGGCTATTTTTTTATGACTTTCTGTTTCGTGGCCTTGACCCCTCTTCAAGTCCGAATTTTACTTTCAGGTCTGCAGAGTAAGACATAAATGAAAATGGAGTCTGAGCTGATATGCCTGACTTTCATTGTCTGCTCTGCTGATTTGATTCCTGATCCCCTAGGTCAGGAGTGCTATACTAGCCTAGTATGATGCCATAGGAACATGATGTGACATTACCCAGGGTACAATCTGGGCTGTTTAACAACTGTGTCCCCTCAATTCTCCAACTAGGGGTACCCTTTACACTGCTTTGCTGCGAGAGCAACCACTCCTGGCCTGCTCTCACACAGCATCTAGCATGTAAATTACTTCCAGCTGAGTGATGAGTGCTCTAGCCAGTCACTCCTGAAATATATTGCAGAGTGACACCAACAAATTCCCAGTCCCAGACTTGTACCCAGAAATGTGCATCTTGTACTCCCAGCCCTTTTCTGGACAGCACATGCTCATATCAAATCCGTCATTTCATTAATAGAAAATGATGTGCACAAATCTTGTTATCCCAAACACTTCAATCCAAACACACACTGATTTAGATAAAACAATAAACCAAGTATATTAACTACAGAAAGTGATTACAAGTAATGAGGCATAAAAGTCAGAATTGGTTACAAAGAAATACAAGATAAAACCAAACTAATACCTAACTTATCAAGTTAAGTAAATTCAAAGCAAAGATTTCTCTCGCCACATGCCGTAGCAGTCTTACTGGCTGACAGGATCCTTTCAGACAGGATTCCCACCCTCTCAGTTCAAAACAGTTTCTCAGGTGTTGTGGTTGCTGTGGATAGAGAGAAAGGAGGAATGTTTTAGGGCCTCTGTTCTCCTTTCTTTTCTTTGAAAATCATCTGCAGCTGAGGTTCAGGAGACAGTCAGTCTGTGGAGACGGGAATCTCCAGCTGTTTGTTGCCAAGATGTAAAATTCTCATTCAAACCCTTTTTCCTGTCAAAGAATGGCCACTCAACCAGGTGATAGCCCATTTAATTTCATTGACTCCTGCCTGAGGCATCAGTTTGCCTTTTGTCTCTGAGGAACTGGTTTGTGGCTGTTTCCTGAGATTTAGACGATATCTTAGTAACATCATACAGTAGAATTCTATAACGTTACATATAATGTCTCCACACACATTTTACCAGGATGATAATGTTCAGCGGATTATGGATTTGCAAAGGATACCTCACAAGGCATACTTTGTACAAAATTTATCATAGTCTTGTAAAAGTGGTGAACATAAGGGTACAGACTGTAAGACATGATAGACAGTGAGGGATAAATGGATTCTCTTCTCTGGGCTGCAGGGAGGGGAGTTCTGTGCATTACTACAGATAATTGAGGAGCAGGACAGGACTTTTGAAGATCAGTCTGTCAGGATAGTAGCTGCAATGCATGGCCTCAAGGGTGGGAGAAGGAGGGAGGGATTGGAAAGCAATAGGGCTTGGAGCGCTTCTCTGTCTCCAGAATGGATTTCTCCTGCGAGCTAATGGTATAAGAATGGAGAGGCTAATGCTTTTAATTAAAATCTCAACTCTAGGAATTGATAAGGAAGAATCAGAATTGTCCACAACCAACATCCCTCCCATCTACTGAAAGGCCAAAGAAAACCTCTAAGTCTGTGTATAGGATTTCTTCCTCACCAGTCAATCTATAGGAAGAAAATGACTTGTTGTTAGTGGTAGTCAGCAAAGGGTTTGTCGGGACTCCCCTCAACAGATATTAAAAAGGGTTACTTACTGGAGGGAATAGGACAAAACTATTTACAACTCTGTTGCAGAAAGTGGAACCTGATGGAATGTGCTGTCTAACATGTTTTCTATAACAGTGTTGACAATGATTTATCTCCTTTATTCTAGCAGTTAAACCACATTTAATACCAGTTCAATGGGACCCGTTACTGACAATCATTGGTAACATCAAGGCATTTTCCTAATGTGGTTGGAGTGTAAATGTGGCAATCTGTAGCCACTGAGTTTCAGATCCTAAGGGCTATTGGGTGCCATCAAGAAAGGACTTGGGAGTTCATATCTCTTCCTGATAGGATAGTCCCACTGAGTGTACAGGTAGTGAGACTCCTATGGGGGGACATCTCTTTTACATTTCTGTACTGTACACTTTGGAAAAATCTTGGTTCTGCTGGTTCTTGGGGATTTGCAGCCTGAGTTACTCCTCTCCTACCTCTCATCTGCTGAGCTTTCCACTACTTCTTCACAAACAGTGATGCCTTATGCTTTTTATTTTTTCACAGCCTGGAATCAAGGCCCTATTGTGCTGGGCACCACAGAGACCCAGTAATAGTCATGCCCTGCACCGAATGGCTTGCAATCTAACATAAGACAAGATGTAGTGAGTGGGTTTAACAAACGGAAGGAACATGGGAGGAAGGATGAATAGAAAACATGGTTACACAGACTAGCTCTGTATACCTACTCCATGTTGGGATAGGGCACTGTAGTTTTGTAGCTTATTTTTGATTGGGCTCCAAAAGGAAGCAAACACTAGGTTGAGCAAGTCCAGGATGAGAGAGACAACTTGTGTTTTTTGGCTTACCATGAACAACTCCCTCATCTAGAGCAACACTGCACCAGAAAACTTCAGAACCAAAAAGAATGTTTTTAGTGGATGTAATAGAATGGGCTTGACTCTCTCTGACAAGCTTCTGGTGTGTATTGTTGTCACACAACCCTGTTGTAGCTCACCAAGCTGCTGTGTTTGGGTCCTAACATGCTAGATCTATGTTGCATTAAACTTCCCTTGCTCTGAGTAGGCTGCAGCACAGTCTCTTTCCTTGGCAACACTGGCATGCTTCCTGGGCACAGGTTCTCTCTCTCATTTGTAGAAATGAGACCTTGCACCCCCTACACCAGTGCAGCCACCCCTCACCCCTGACTCCCCAATAGCTATGCACACCCTTTCTCAGAGCTCCAACATCATGGGTGCTCTGGGTTTGCATTTCATCTGTGTAGGGACAGATGATAACGAAAGCAAGTGGACATGCAGGCTTTGTAAGGATTCCAAAAAACAATCACTCATTGCTTTAGCTAGCACAAGAACTACACAGATCTACACAAAATAACAAATTCATACTTGCATTAACCTGCCTCAGTTTCCTTACGCCTCCGGAATGTTATTTGGCTTAGGTCAGAGACCTATGAGGAGTCCAGAATCCCTGCTTCAGAATATGGCTTCTCCTCTGAATCCTAATCAGTCTCTCTCTGACCTTTGCAGTCAGTGCTGTCCTGCTTAAGCTTCCTCTGGCTCGGAGTCCCTCTGAGTTCCCCAGTGTCTACATCTGAGTTCTCAAAATCCTAGCACTGTCTAGACAAGCTGGGCAGAGCTCCATCCAGGCTGCAGCTACCCCTTGTTTTGTTAGGAGTGATCTATTCAGGTGCTGATAACCTTTAATGATTGTTCTGTTCAAAGTCAGACACACCAGCATTCCTCCCTTCCTCCTCAGCACAAGGGCTTTGATGTAAGAATATAGTAAAAGACAGCCAAAAACATAAGGATACAGACAGTTAACAAAATCAAACTGGAGTTCATAAGATGTACAGAGAGAGACAAGGTGGGTGAGGTAATATCTTTTATTGGACCACCTGTTGGAGAAAGAAACAAGCTTTCGAGCTAAACAGAGCTCTTCTTCAGGTGTCTGTGTAGCAGAGCTCTGTGTAGCTCAAAAGCTCGTCTTTCACCAACAGAAGTTTGTCTAGTAAAAGATTTTTACCTCACCCACCTTGTTTCTCTAATATCCTGGGACCAGCACAGCTATACCAATACTGCAGGCAACATAAGCTGTACAAAGACATTCACAAATCATCACAATTATTATTTATTTTGATGTAAACTGCAATTTTAATGAATTAATCCCAGGTTCTAGAGACTGTTGCCATTATAACTTAAATTATAGTCATATAAAAGGATTGGATAAGCAGTGGTTCCTTATCACAAACTCAGAAAATAATGAACCACAGATGAAATAAAATCCAAGAAATAATACCTTCCTTATCATAAGTACCAGCCCTTACCATGACTCTCTGGGCGTGTCTATACTGCACGCTAAATTGACACTTCTGCGATTGATGCAGCGTCGTCAATTTAGTGGGTCTGGTGAAGACACGATGAGTCGATGGGAGAGCGCTCTCCCATTGACTTTAGTACTCCACCTCCTTGAGAGGCGGAAGGTAAGTCAGCGGGAGAGTGTCTCCTGCCAACATAGTGCGGTGTAGACACTGCATTAGGTCGATGTAAGCTACGTTGCTCAGGGAGGTGATTTTTTTCACACCTTACATCGATTTAAGCGGCAGTGTAGACCAGGCCTCTGTCTCCAAAACCCTGGGTGAAGAAATAGAGCCTGAGGCATGTCCTGACGGTCAGATGATTTGGGCTGTTTCAGAGCAAAGGGACACGGTGGAGATCATCTGCTAGTGTGTGCTCTGCCAACAACTCCCTCTCTTTATAGGAGGAGAGTGCCAACTTGAGTACCACTACTGATTGCAACTGTGACAGTAATACATGGACAGAGAGGCGGTCTCTCAAGTAACCAAGACGTTAGCTAGTTTAGGGCTTTAAAGGTCAAAATCAATACCTTAAACTTCACTTGGAAACTCACAGACAGCCAGTGCAGATTGTAGAGCACAAATCATTTACTCTTAGCAAGATACATTTCTTATTAAGTAGGCTGCCACATTCTGCATTAGCTTCAGTTTCTGGTTTGATTTAAGGTGTAGCTCCATGTAGGGAGCATTACACTCTTTAATCTTAGACATGGATGGTGGTAGAAAAAAAATACTATTCTCCTGTTCCGATGAAGACTGGGGAGAAAGACCATCCTAGAAACTACTTCTGTGTGATCCTTTACCAGCAGTTGGGGATCCAGTAACACCACCCGAATTGCAAACTCTATTGATGAATGGTGGCCACGTATTCTCAATATGGGGGGGGACAATTTCAGCCATATCCCCTAGTTGCTTACTCCTACCCACCAACATTAATGTTTTCCAGATGGAGCTTCAGTAAGAGAACTCACTTCTATGCCCCAGTCTTAACCAAACACTGCGTAAAGCAATTGACATAACTTGTAGGCTCAGGTGAATAGAAAGCTGGTTGTCTTCAACGTAATGAAAACACTGCAGCCCAGGTCTCCTCATTACCTCTCTCACTGGCCCCATATATACATTAAGTAGGAGGGGAGGCACAATGGAACCTATGGGACACTACACAAAAGAACCCTTGGGGATGACCAGGAACTATCCACTACATCCCTCTAAGAATGCTCAGTACAGAAGGGACAGAGCTGCCCAAAAGAAGTCTCATCCACACCTGTTACAGTCTGTAGGCAAGTCATTATCTCCTCATAATCAATAGTATCAAAGGCAACTGGTAGATCTAACACTTTAACTGTGAATACCTAATCTTTTTCTGCCACCAAAGAAGATAAATTAACATCATCAGTGCAGTTAGTGTGCTGTACCAAAGTCTGAATCCAGATTGACATGGGACAAGGAAATCAGAAGCATCTGGTACTCCTAGAGTTCTCACCACAACCTTCTTAAGCTTAATCAAAAAGATTAGATTCTTGATAATAGGTTGTCAGCCTCAAGAGATGATTCCTTGAGCAAATGCTATACCACAGCTTCCTTAAGAGAGTTTGATAAGCTGCTCTCCTTAAAGATGGCATTGACCATCTCCAGCAGTGAAATCAAGTCTTCCCTCTTGGCCTTCACCAGCCAGAAAGGACATGGATCCAGAGGGCAAGTTGTGGAACTGTGTGGCCAGTAACAGTTCACTTTTTCTACTGTAAATCTTGTAAAGGGAGTCCTAATGGCTAGAGAGAGACTCAACCATTAGGTCTTTCCTGAAGCTCCTCACTGGCTCCTTGTAGTTGTGTCCCAACTCCATACAAGTTGGGATAGTCAGAGAAGTGCTTTAGTCACCAACCAACTGACAAGGGCATAGCTGCAATGTGGTGTAGAAGACAGTTGGAACTTTTGGGTTTTATTATTAGGTGTGCCATGGACTCTCTCTGTATGATTGATGCTGAGCAAGTGTCACTTAATCTCTGTGCCTCAATTTTGCTGTCTGTAAAATGGGCCTAATACTTTACAGAGGTTTGAAGCTTAATTAATGAATGTCTGTAAGCACTGAGAGATCTTATATGAAAGGCCTGGTAGAAGTATGAAATCTTATTACATATTGTTTTCAGGGCCTTTGGCAGCTACCTTTGTGTACATGTTCTTTTATTAATGTTAGGAGTTTGGGTGTTTCCCTCCCTTTTAAGATAGGAGATATTCACATAAAATGTACCTGTGTGGTCTGGAGATATAGTACAACCTTAGGTGGATGAGATTCTCCCATGCACCCATTAAAGTGGAGCATAGGTTCTTCTTTGAGTAGATGCAGCTGTGTATTCCACATAGGTGTGTGCGCACCCAGTGCACCGGAGCCAGAAAACTTTGCCTAACAGTACCCATAGGGGCAGCATTTGCATCTTGTGGACTTAACCTCTCCCCAGGCCATATAAGAGTAGCACCAGCCCGACCCCTGTCAGTTCCTTCTCACTTCCCGTAGCTGGATGTCCATTGCAAACCAACAGGCACTACTCTCTAAGAATGATTTTGTAAATTGAGCTGCCATGTCTAAATTTGCGGCCAAGTTACCAGAAGCCTCCAGAGAGGAGTTCAGGGCGTTTGTTACAGAAGACTGTTTGGTAGCCAAGACTTCACTGCAGTCAGCTCTGGACGTGCTGGAGGCCTTGGCCAGAATTATGGCTTGTGCTGTAACTATGAGGCTGCAGAAATCGAGCATTGCGTCCAGTGTGCAGCAGATCATTGAGGACCTAACTTTTGATGGTCAGGTTTTGTTCTCAGACAAGACTCCAATAGGGATTCCCTGGCCACTTTGCGCTCCTTGGGAGTTTGTACTCCAGCAATATAGACACACCACTATAACAGTCAGCAGCAGCAGCAGCAATACCACTTGCACGGCTTTTTTTCCCAGTCATCCTTTCCTGTGACGCAGTGGGATTACCCAAGGAAGAGTCTTAGATACCATAAGAGGAGATCCTCTGATTCAGGGTTCACCCAGCCAGCCTAATCCCCTCTATCCCACCCCCCGCATCTGGCAAGCACCCATTTTGACTTCTGTGTCCAGAGTAGTGATCAGTGGTGACCTTTCCTTCCCCATCCACCCTGTATGGGAACAGGCTTGCTTGTTTATGAAGTGTTTGGGACTCAACTACCATGGACAACTGGGTCCTACACACCGTCATATTGGGTTATGCTACACAGTTCCTCTCCATCCCTCCTCTCCAACCCCCTACCACATCCCTCTTCAGGGACCAGTCTTATGAGATACTGATTCTCAAATAGGTTCAGTCCTTACTAGTTTTAGGCGCTGTAGAGAAGATTCTCCTACTTTGTCGGGGTCATGAATTCTACTCCCGGTATTTCCTGTTTCCAAACCCAAGGGAGAGTGAGACCTATTCTCAACCTCTGTGAGCTCAACAGTCAGATATGTGAGATTCCAGATGGGCACTCTAGTACAGGGGTAGGCAACCTATGGCATGCTTCCCGAAGGCGGCACACGAGCTGATTTTCAGTGGCGCGCACACTGCCCGGGTCCTGGCCACCGGTCCGGGGGGCTCTGCATTTTAATTTAATTTTAAATGAAGCTTCTTAAACATTTTAAAAACCTTATTTTCTTTACATACAACAATAGTTTAGTTATATATTAAAGACTTATAGAAAGAGACCTTCTAAAAACGTTAAAATGTATTAGTGGCACACGAAACCTTAAATTAGAGTGAATAAATGAAGACCGGCACGCCACTTCTGAAAGGTTGCCGACCCCTGCTCTAGCAACTATCTTCCCTGCCTTAAAGCAGGTTTGCTGCCGTGGACCTTCAGGATGCTTATTTTCATATAGCAATTCTGCTGGGTCGCAGGAGGTTTTTCTCCAGTTTGTTGTGACAGACCAGCACTGTGAGTACACTGTGCTTCACTTAGGTCTGTCTTGAGCCTCTGTTTGAGCCTCTCTCTCCCTTCTGTGTCAGAAGATTGCTTTCCTGCTTGCAATATCATCTGCAAGGGAAGTATGTAAATTGCAGGCCTTGATGGCAGAACCTCTTTACACAAAGTTTTCCAAAGACAAAGTGACCCTGCAGCAGCACCCTAAGTTTTTTGCCTACATTTCACTTGAACCAAGTCATATATCTACCAGTGTTTCCCCTACACTGCATTTAACCCCCAGGAAGCAGAATTTTCACGTTGGATGTCAGGCGACATCTAGCTTTCTACCCACACAGGACTTAGCCCTTTCATTCCTCACATCATCTGTTTGTGTCATGTGCAAACTGAATGAAGGGTTGAGCAGTCTTTCCAGATGATCTCCAGGTGGATAACTTCCTGCATACGAAGTAGCTTAGACTACGCCTCCTCCCCCTGACCTCCCCAGGGTGCAAGCTCATTTTAGGAGAGCCCAGGCAACATTGATTGCATTTCTAAGTGACGTTCCCATTCTGGACATTTGCAGGGCTGCCACTTGGTCCTCTGTACATACATTTACGAACCACTATGCCATTACAACTGCATTCTGCTCAGATGCAGACTTTGGGAAGGCAATCCTGCAGTCCTTGTTTAAATAGACTCTGAGCCCTACCTCCAGCGGTTAGTGCTTGTGAGTCACCTGCATGGAATACATGACTGCATCTATGAGAAGAAGAAAACAGTTACTTACTGTAACTGTTGTTCTTTGAGATCTGATACAGATGTGTATTTCACAATCCACCCTCCATCACCTCTGCATCAGTCTTTGCTTCTGACATTCGGTGTGAAGGAACTGACGGGGATCAGGGCAGTGCCCCCCTTATATGGTATGGGGAGGGGCTAAGGCCATGAGATGCAAAGAGCGCCCCTACGTGTACTGCTTGGCGAAGTTCTCTGGCTCAGAGTGCATTGGGCGGGCACGCACCTACCTGGAATACACCTCTTCCTCACATCTCGAAGGATAACAGTTCCAGTAAATAACAGTGTTTTACTGATGTCTATAAACCGGATCCCTGAACAGCTAGCCTGCATCTCATGGCTCTAACCTGGAAAAAGTCTTCCTCTTTGGTCATTTGCCGACTCAGTGACTAGTTAGCAGAATTGTTACACAGTTGTTTTAAGGCCAAGAAAAATGTACAGGGTTTGGTTAATTTTGGATGGAGTAAGATTATATGACAGCCACCTTTTTCTGATATGTGAGCCCCCTGATAGAGAACTGGGAAAAGCAGGGAAGGATGTGTGCCCCCTTGACATTTTCAGAGGTCAAATATGAAGTTGTCTGTCTCGCTGCCAGGATAGAGCAAACTACGAACCAGTGTTTGTTTCCAAAGGAATACCCACGAGAGATTAAAATTGCCCTTTAGGGTAACTGTTTAGCCATCCTGCCATTGTTTTGTTTTGTTTTATGAGGAAAGTCTCTTCCCTCTTGTTTGGTTTGTCTATATTCAGAATGCTCCCTGAACTACACATGAAGCTAACCAAACTGAGATAGGTTGCATCATAAAGATGGTTGTAACCATGTCAAGAAAATTTCATTTAACTCCCACAACATGCACAGAGACGTGCTGCTTCCAGTATGATGGCAGAACTATGCAGAAAGGAAAGTTGGCAGAGCTACTACAGAACATAAGTATTAGTCATGGAGTGCTACTGAAAACTCAGGATAAGTCCTGCTTTGGCATCCTCTCCCAAATGGCTCTTCAGTTGGTTGCCTGATGCACAGTATCATTATGTGTTGGGGGAAGAAATACAAACCTATGTTAACATCTTATTTATTCATATGTGCCATGCACAAAATAGAAGTTAAGGTTAGTGTTTGTTAAGGGGGATGGGTGTGGGTTCACAAACACCTCTCTGTGGCTTGAAAATAACTTTTCCCAACAACCTTTGTCTCTTGCTGTTCATCAGTGACTGTCATAAATTACCCTGAAATTTAATTGTCTCAGCCAATTAGAATGTAGAGATTTTGTACAGTTATTGGGCCACAATTCTATACGTATTCCCTGCACTCCCCTTGCCAGCTTGCACAATACCTTTTGGTTATTTCTCAATAACCGGATAGCTTGAAAATCCCATTAGCCTGGCTCAGAGCCATTATTAGCCCATCAGAGTGCAGGTATTTTTATACTCACTGTGGTTATTTCTCAATAACTGCAGTTATTGTACAAATTGTTCTACTCTGGCTAGTGCAATATAAATCTCTTCTGTTATTGGCTACTGCCCCTCAAATGCCCAGTATATGGACTAGATTGTGCTTTCTGTTACACTGATGTAAATCTGAAGTAACTCCATCACATTCCACAATAGACATGGCTGCCTCAGCTTCTGATCTTTACCCACCAGACCTCATCCACTCCTCCTTCCCCCTGGACGAAAGCTTAGTGCACCACACACATTAAGAGTAACTCCTTTGTACATTACATTTAAGCAAAGATTTTCTAATGTTTCATTATTAAACCGTATTCCCAAACAACTTAACCTAGAAACATTAAAATTAGTCTTATTCGCTATTTTTGAATGAAATCTAGTGCATGGGTCTATTTTATAAGGCCTGGATACAACATTTTGGAGTTATTCATCTTTGAAGTTTGAACCCCTAATAGTAGTACCTAGCTCATATATAGTGCTTTTCCTCTTGATCCCAGAGCGCTTTACAAAGGAGGTCAGTACCATCCCCATTTTACAGATGGTGAAACTGACTTTCTATGATGTTGAATGGCAATGGAGAGGTTTTACAATTCATGAGGCTCATTCCATTCTCACATGCCTCTTCAGGTATGCTAGTGCCTACCACTGGAGTCAGGGTCCAGAGTATTTTACCACCATGGGAAAGCTTGCTGAGGGTATTTTGTAACCCCATATCTAATTTTTGACCCTTATTCCTATGCCCCAGCAGATGAACAGATTAAGTTTACATGTGGTAGTTCAGAGGCAAATTCAAGTGAACATCTAGCCCACACTATGAATTTTAGCAAAATCAAAAAGGGTCAAATCTTCAGCTGGTATAAACTGACATAACGCCCTTTGAGGTCAGTAGAGCTACGTTGATTTATACCTGCTGAGAAGTTTGTCCAGTGTGTTAAACATATGCATAATGCAGCTGCTGTGAGCATTTCTTGTAACTTTAGTTTGCTAGCCCTAAGTGACATGGGAGTGGAGAGGGTGGGGGCTCCCCCATTTTAATTCATTCTATAAATGTTGTCCTCCCAACAGCTCTGAAAAGTCCAGCTGCATTTCATGAACAGAGAAGGAGCTTGGAGCGCGCCAGGGTAAGAGAGTTTACTCTTTCAAGTTTAAGGGAAATTGGGAGTGGGAGGGTATTTTCTGTTTATTACCCTGGAAACCCCATGTCTCTAAATGAGACCGCAAAGGATACATCCACATTCTGGAAGCACTATATCGCACATGCACCCACATCTATGCATTTTTGTATGTGGTGGTGACTTCTCCCCCATTCTGCCTGATCCTGACTAGATTACTCCTGAGAGGATTCTGCGCCAAAAAATTAAAAATTCTGCACACAATATTTTAAAATTCTACAAACTTTATTTGTCAATAAATAAATGTGGAGGCTCCGGCATGGCAGTGGGGAGCACAGGCTGCATGGAGGTGGGAGATCACTCTGCAGGTGCTCCCCCCACTCCGGAACACGGACTTGGCGGTGAGGCTTCACCCAACCCTGACACAGCGCAAGAACCAGGTCTCCCCTGGCTCTGCCTTGCAGGATCTAAGTGTGGAGGGGCTTAGTGTGGGTGGATCCAGGTGTGAGGTGAGAGGATTCTGTGTGGGGCAATCTGGCAGCAGATGGCTCAGTAGGGGGCCGGGTGCAGGGGGATCTGGATGCACAGGGATTCATTGGGGAGTTCTGGGTGCAGTGGTAATGGAACTCTGCAGGGAGGTCCAGGTGAAGGTCCTTGGGGCTCAGCAGGGGGTCTGGGTGTGGAGGGATGGGGCTCAGTAGGGGGCTAGGTGCAGCTGGTTGGGGCTTAGTGGGGTGGAGGTCCAGGTGTGGAGGGCTCATCAGGGTGGTCCTGGTGCAGGGGAGTGGGGTTCATTGGGGTGGGGGGTTGAGTGCAGGGGACTCAGCAAGGGGTGGTCTGGGTGAAGGAGTGGGGATCCAGGTGCTAGGGGGTGGGGCTTGGCAGGGGGTCTGGGTGCAGGGGGCTCCAGATGCAAGGGGTGAGGTGTGGGGGAAGGGGTTTTCAGGTGTGGGGGGCTCAGTGTGGGGGGTTCTGGATGCGGGGGGGGGTGAGGCTTGGTGGGGGGGGTCCAGATGCACAGGGGTTGGGCGGACAGGGGAGCAGCTGCCCACACAGTGACCCCACCCCCTGCAGCTGAGGAGCAATGGGGGCAGGAAACAGGGATGGGAGGCGTGGAGCTTCCTGCAGCCAGGGGAGGTTTCTGGGTGTGGGTCTGCCCCAGCACCATCTTGCAGGGGAAGAGCATTTCAGCCCAGCCCAGCTCAGCTGGGACTAGTAGCTGAGTCCGGCGCAGGGTAGGAGCCACCAGCTGGGCCATCCCCACTGTGCCCTTTCCCCCGTCCCCTCTGCTGTGATTTACCTCTCCACCAGCTGCCCAAAATGACGTGCTCGTGCTGCTGGGCAGGGATGCGTGATCACTTTTGCGGCTTCCCTTTGCTTCCCCATCAGAAAGTCTGCTTCCCCACAGAAAAATGACTTTCTGACAGGAAAGCAAAGAAATCTGGGGGGGACATGAATCGTGCACATGTGCAGTGATGCAGAATTCCCCCAGGAGTAAATGCCAGTTGAGGACAATGCTTCAGGTTTCCCCATTCTCTTCTTTCTGGAGATCACCATTATTCATAACCCCACGCACACCTGATGCAGCTATTTTTGTGACATATTTTCTACCCTTGGATGGCAATAGTCTAAGTATGTTTTGCTTCCTTTGAGACAAAGGATGTTACTTCTGTGCAACGCGCATTTTTGTTAGTCTGGAGTGCTCCCAGACCCTGGGTGATCTTCCCTTTAAAACCAGCAGCTTGATGGAGGAGATCCCAAATAGTCTTGGTTAGAGACTAAAAATCACAAACCTGTGGCTCTTGAGAAAGAGGAAGCCAAGAGTGAGAGAGAGGCACCACACTTCATGTTGTAGCTGCTTGTACAGTGGGGTTTCTTGATGATTTCAGTTCCCCAAAAGGCCTCTGGGGAATGTTCTTCAGAGCAGCCTACAGGGGAATGGCGCCTACTCTGACAGTTGGGCTGAGTTTTATTTCAAAAGCGAAAGCAATGCAAAATTAGAGAAATGACATCTCTGATGGAACATCCCAGACAACACCACCACTACAAACTTTCTGAAAAGACTGAAACAAGTACCACTATCTTAGTGGTTTGCTTGGAGAGCAGCATCCCCCTGGCTGTAGATTCTTCTAAAAATTAATTGTTAAATTACTTTTTGGGTCTTGGCAGTGGGTGAGTGCATTTTTATGTTTGAAAAAAAAATCGTTATAAGGCCTCCAACGGGTCCATTCCTGTGGTCAGCACTTATCGTTCTCCTACCCACTGACCCTAGTCTCCCTTTCCCTGGGCTGTCTGGGAGTGCTGAGTCGGAAGCATGCTGAGCTTGTAGTGGAGCTTGCCACAGAAGTTAGGTCCAGCTGGTCAGAGAACTAGACGGAGTCTTCAGTTTAACTGCTCCATTTGTTGTCAGTTCAGCTGTGTGCCCAAATCATGACCCAGCTTCCAGATCCCAACATTACTTTTGTGTGCATTACTCTGCAAACAATTGACCCAGTGCTCAGCATCATAAACAGAAACCTGTTGTCTTGAGTCTCTCACCTTGAAGGCTGACACTGACTTGGTCTGGCAGTGCTGTGTATGGAAAGAAAGGGGTTTGGGTCTTCGAAGTTCCTGCTTCCCGCCATTCTGTTGAGGACTGGCAGCAGCTGCATCCTTACTCTTCTTACTTTCAGGGATGGGATGAAGAGCAGCAGGCAGTCCCTTAGATAAACTGATCCTGTGTTTGAGGCTCTAAATACTATAAGATCTTGATGGGAATATATCCCCTTCTATGTGCAGTTCATTCACGTCAGTAACAACAAAAGATGGATTTTAAAAAGCCAAATACCCAGTGCTTCCCAGGCCTATCCTAGACTATGTCTGATCACTTGATTTCACTGCATTCTTGTCTGTCTTTGCTGCAGACAGAGGACTATCTGAAACGGAAGATCCGGTCCCGGCCAGAGAGATCGGAGCTGGTCAGAATGCACATTCTGGAAGGTACGGTACATGTTGAAGGGACAAACTCCAAATGTGGCGCGATCTACAACAAGCACTGACTCCCTCCAGACAGTTACTAGCTTGAGACAGTTACTGTCTACCCCCACCCAAGCCCTTATTCAGCTGGGAGTGGGCAGATGATCATGCCAGTTGCATAGTTCCGGAGTGGGTGAATGCATTGGGGGAGGGAGGCATATGAGATCAGGGATGTGAGAACTGGCAACCATCTTTTGGAATGGGGAACCCCTATTGTAGCCAGCTTCTCAAGAGTGCTTTTTGTGCCAGTCCAGAGGCTGAGCTGCAGGTAACCTGTCTAGGACTCCCCAGTAATGAGTACAGAAAATCATCTAATCAGGTCTGCTATGTTTAAAGCTGCCTTAGTTCTATGGCTGTTTAGGAAGGAATCGTCTGCTTCTCACATGGCTTATTAGGTCTACAGAGAGATATGCCATGTGAACCCCAACTGTTCACAACCATTAGTTGGGGCTGAAGGATGGAGAAATGGGCTGCGTGCTGACTGTTCTGCTGACCAGAGAAGAATTTGTTTTAAATGCCCAAAGGATTGGGGCAATGGAAGGTTCAGCTGGCGAGTGTGGGGCCAATTTCAGGGTCAGGGAGGGAATATAGCATACTCCATATATGAAGGATACAAGGCAAGTAGGAAAAGATGAACGTGAATTGAATGACACCAATTTGAGTGGAGGGAGTGTCTCCCATCCAGTGTCAGAGAGCAAGGCTCTTTTCTTCCTGAATGGAAGCATAGTAATGCCAGCATGCTCACACTGGGCATCCCAGGATTGATCCCATCTTCATTTCTTTTCTGTCCAGAGACCTCAGCTGAACCCTCCCTGCAGGCCAAGCAGCTGAAGCTGAAGAGAGCCAGACTGGCAGACGACCTCAACGAGAAGATATCCCAGAGGCCGGGTCCCATGGAGCTGGTGGAGAAGAACATCCTTCCTGTGGAGTCCAGCCTGAAAGAAGCCATCATTGGTAAGTGTGGTAGGGGATGTGTATTCTGGGGAGGCTCTCAGGTAACCCATCCTTTTGCTCTATGGGAAAAATACCATGAGATTTCATTCCCATGCCAAAACTTCAGCCTCTCCAGTTCTAGGATTCTGGAATGCAAAGCTCCCTTCCCAGCCTGGATAGCAATGGAGAGACTCTAGATTATAAGGAATGCTGGGCTCCCAGAATAAAATGAGATTGATCCCCAAACCCCAGGACTGAAGAATTGTTGTGCGATTGTGTTTCCTAACTTGTGCATTCCCTCTCTTCCTGAAAATCCCTCTGTCTGTATAACAAATGTCTTTAACCCTTCATCAGAGAGAACCCAATGACTGAGTCAGATCAGGGAGGGGAGACAGGGCACATGAGTGAGCAGGTGTGTGGAAACAAAAGCTTTCTGTTGGTTTAAAATCTTCAGAGGATTCAACTCCTTTGAAAATAAATAGGAACGGATGTAAATCATTTCAGTGCCATGGCAGGGGTGAAAAGGAATGCTGAGGAATATCACCCCACTCCGAATTGGGCAGGCTGTATGAAACATAGCCGCACCCTGCTGAAGCCTGGGCAGTCACTGAAGGAATTGCCACCTCCTTCAGAGACGAATGGAGGCATGCTTGTGAGCAAGGGTGCATACGTTTCACTGAGAGGGGCAGGGCTGGGGTAGGAGCAAGCCTGGCTTCACTGTCAAGGAAGAGAGGAAGAATTATCTTGTGGTTAAGAAACTGAGCTGGGGCTTGAGAGATCTGGGCTCAATTCCTGGCTCTTTGGGCACATCACTTATTTTCTCTGTGCCTCAGCTGGTCATCTTTAAAATGGGGGTGATCATACTTCCCTGCTTCACAGGGGTGTCTTGGGGATAAATTAATGTTTGTGGGACACACAGATACTATTTTTGGAGGGGGCCTTATATGTACAGATAGAAGTCCGAGGAACAGTTAGGGCCACCTCTTGTGATTGATCCTTGCCCTTTGTGTCTGGAAAAAGAGAGTAGAGAACATCTGGGATCCCAACTAACAGAAACTGTCAACACCTCCTTTGAGGAGGAAGATCCTTCTTCCTTTCCCAGGGGTGGGCAAACTATGGCCCGCGGGCCACATCCGGCCCACGGGACCGTCCTGCCCGGCCCCCAAGCTCCTGGCCCAGGAGGCTCGCCCCCGGCCCCTCCCCTGCTGTCCCATCTCCCCCACAGCCTCAGCTCGCTCGCTCTGCCGCCAGCGCAATGCTCTGGGCGGCAGGGCTGTGAGCTACTGGGGCAGCGCAGCTGCAAAGCCTGGCCTGACCCGGTGCTCTGTGCTGTGTCTTGGTGGCGCCGGCGGCCAGGCCTGGCTCCAGCCAGGCGGCGCGGCTGTAGTGCCGCCAGCCACCGGTGCTCCAGGCAGTGCGGTAAGGGGGCAGGGAGCGGGGGGGTGGATAGAGGGCAGGGGAGTACGGGGGTGTGGTTGGGGGTGTGGATGGTGGTCGGGGGAGAAACGGGGTTGAATGGGGGCAGGGGTTCCAGGGGGCAGTCAGGAAGGAGGGGGGGTTGGATGGGGTAGCAGGGGGCAGTCAGGGGTAGGGGTTCCGGGGGCAGTCAGAGGACAGGTGGTTGGATGGGGCAGGGGTCCCAGAGGGGCCGTCAGGGAACGGTGGGGGTTGGATGGGGCAGGAGTCCCGTGTATGGGGGGGCAGATAGGAGGTGGGGGCCGGCCCTCGACCCCCTCCCCTAACCGGCCCTCGACCCCCTCCCCTAACCGGCCCTCCATACAATTTACGAAACCCGATGCGGCCCTCAGGCCAAAAAGTTTGCCCGCCCCGTCCTATCCTATAGCATGCAGCTGGCCAACACTAAAGAAAGCATTACTTGAGACTAGATAATGCAAACTAACACCTAACCTCCCTAATTGAGACGCCACCAAACCAAGTCCCCAATGCCCCTTGTCAGGTGCCATTGCCCTGGATCCTTCTCAGTCAGCCTTTAGGCCTCAGGGTATGGTAGAAGCAGCAACAGTTGTTCTAGTGGATGACCCTGTCCATAGACAAGGGAAGTGTTTCCATACTCTTGCGAGACTACTCTGTAGCACTTGATACTGTTGACCAGTAGTATTGATTCCGCAGAGAGAATGGAAGCACCCTGGAAAGGCTCAGGTCTGTGCTTTATTCTCTTATCTCTTGGGTTTGGGATTTAAGCTAAAACAGACAGCCCAGCCTGCCCCCCACTGGCCAGTGGTGACTGTTATATATTCAGTGTTTGAAATTACCTTTTGTTTTCAGTTGGGCAGGTGAACTACCCAAAGGTTGCAGACAATTCCTCTTTTGACGAGGACAGCAGTGATGCCCTGTCCCCAGAGCAGCCAGCCAGCCATGAGTCCCAGGGATCTGTACCATCACCGATGGACGCCCGGATTGGTGAGCCGCTTCCCAGCACCACTGTGTCATCAACAGCTCAGGTAACAATGCTGAGTGTTGACTCTTGCTGCTCTCTGGGACCTCAGAACCCTTATTAGATTGGGGCAGTGCAAATGCCTGGATCCCTGAATGAGGGATGAGGCATAGAGACATCTACAAGGTGTCACTGCTAAGAGACTGATTTGTTCCTCAGTAATACATCAATGAGATATCACTGAAGTCACATGAGATGTCTAGGTTCTAAGTGGTACCAGCAAAACCATGTGTCAGGTGCCCAGTGGTGCCCCTGTGGGTAGCTGCAGTGGGAATGGGCCTCCAGTGATTCCCTAGAAGTGATAGGAGAGGGCACCTAGTTGTGCCCTGTTGGGGATTGGTAGTGGGAATGGTTGCTTGGTAATGCCGTGTGTATTAAGTGTACGTGACTGTTCCTGGGAGGCAAAAGGAGGAGGGGCATAGAGTTAGAAGTGGGCTTTGATTCCTTCCTTGTTCTAGGATGCTTTGATCACACTGAAGCGTGCTTCTCCCCAAGCTGGACAAGAGGATCTCAGGGAGTGGATTAAGAAGCCAGGTGGCCATTTAATGGCTGGTAACCTGTGCATAGCAACTTTAGTGGAATGCTCCTACAGCCCCCTGCTTTCTGAAATGAGGGCAACATTGTAACAGTGGAGAGAAAACGTTTAGCTGTGTGTCTGTGTCTGAGTGATGCTCTTTCTTCCCCTTGCAGGTTGTGTCCCAGTTACAGATCAATGCAGACTCCAATGAAACACCTTTCCTACCTGAACAGCCACTCCCTCCTCTTCCACCACCACCTCTGCTGCCTCCTAGCTTCGCCAACAGAGCCACTATTCCTGCTGCCAAGCCCCCACCAACGCTCATTAAGGTATGGGGGGGGGGAGGGGGATGTCACTCCATTTGTATGGACGTTTATGTGGCTGCTCTGGGGATGGTAGAGAGTGGGAGTGTTAGACTAAGAGATGCTGAGGTGCTGGAAGAACATCTTTCATCATTCACTGTCTCCCCCTGGTTTCTACTTGTAGGACCTTCCCCGGGCTTGAGATGGATCAATGTCTAGATCTTCTTCAGTTAGAGAGGAGTTCATTGAGACAGGGATTAGGTCAGGAAGGTGTCTCCCCCCTTCCAAACATATTATAGTGCAGTTGCCAAGGGTCCTAGATATAAAAATTTTCCTCTGAAGCATCTAGCATTGACCATGGTCAGGGAGAAGGAGTCTGGGCTAATTGTTCAATGGTCTGTTGCGCTGAGGTAATCCTTCTTGTGTTCTTGACTCTGTACCCTTGTTCTGGTGCTGTGTAAGGTCCTGGAGCTAGCCGAGCTGCTGAGTGTGTACTATTATTCCTGCTTTAAGAATGTGGAAAGGCCCCGGAGTCAAATCTGGAGAGAGTTTTGAAGTAAAAAGCCTGGTTTGCCTGCAGGTTTTGGTTAGATGTTAATGCTATCCCAGTGCATCTGCTACATCTATTTTTATTTTCTTCCTCCCCTCCCTCTCTCATTGAATAGCAAAGCCAGCCCAAGTCTGCCAGCGAGAAGTCTCAGCGCAGTAAAAAAGCCAAGGAATTGAAGCCGAAAGTCAAGAAGCTTAAATACCACCAGTACATCCCCCCGGACCAAAAGCAGGACAAAGGGGCTCCCCCCATGGACTCATCCTATGCCAAAATACTGCAGCAGCAACAGCTCTTCTTGCAGCTCCAGATCCTCAACCAGCAGCAGCAGCAGCACTACAACTATCAGACCATCCTGCCAGCCCCACCAAAGTACGGTCGCACAACACTACTCATCCGTATGGAACCCCCTGCCCTCCCATCCCTACTCATGGTCTCCATGAGCTGCACTAGCTACCAGACCATCCTATCTGCCCTGCCAAAGGACGGGACTTACTGCACTGCCCACGATCCTCTCCTGCCTCTCCCCACCCCTTGTGAGGGACTCGCTCCCTTAGTAAGTTCATCAGATCCCAAGCACATTGAGCTCTGAAGGTGTGAGGCATAGGAGTTGTAAATCCTGTCAAGTTACTGTCACCCTCAAGAAGTGGTCTGTGTTGAGTGAATCTGTCAGGCAAGAGCAGCTGAAGTTAGTTGGTTTTTCAGTGGCCAGAGTGGAGTATCTCGGTACAGTCAGAAGGTATTTATTGGCATGCTTTAACACTGGGGGTGCTGGTGCCCTAGATGCTTCCACAGGCACACAGTGCTGCAAATGTCCTTGTTGGGCTTCTCAGCACAGCTGGTGGGCTATGAGGATCCCTTCCACCTTGATTCTGATATCCACACTTTTTCTTCCTGCAGGCCTCCAGGAGAGCAGCAGAGTGGCACTAGTGCCCCTGCCATGCGTAGTCTCTCTGCTACCGGCAGCAGCGCATCTTCTGTATCCTCCAGTTCTAGTGGGCTGATGCGACAAAACAGTAATGCCACAGTGGGCAAACCGGGCCCTCTCCCCACCAACCTAGATGAAATGAAGGTAAATGTCCATGCCGCCATCAGCACTAAAACTAATTGGCCCCTTATTGGCATTGTCAGCTGAGAAGGCAAGGACTGAATGAGGTGGCCGCTCCGGAGCCGGGCTGAGGCACACTGAGAGGGCAGTATGTAGTGGCAGCTTGCATTGCTGCTGTACCTGGGGTGTGGGAATAAAGGACCCCTGAGCCTGCCGGGTTGTCCGTTCAGTCCCTTGTCTCATGACTCACATATGTGTTAAAGGCGGTGGGTTTTCTTTTAGTTGTAACACAGTTTTCCCCTTCTTAGGTGGCAGAGCTGAAGCAAGAATTGAAGATGAGGGCGCTGCCTGTCTCAGGCACCAAGACGGACCTGATTGAGCGGCTCAGAGCTTACCAGGAGCAGAATGGCAGCCAAACAGCCAGCAATCCCAAGCCCAGTGCAACAGCCATCCTCCCAAAAGCTGCTGAGGTGGTGGTAGCCTTCCCAGCTGCTAGGCTGAGCACTGGGCCGGCCCTGGTCACTACTGGCATTGCACCAGCAGAGGTAGTTGTGGCCACCGTCACTAGCAATGGCATGATGAAGTTTGGGAGCACAGGCTCAACACCACCTGTTTCGCCCACCCCCTCAGAGCGTTCACAGATGAGCACTGGGGATGAGAACTCTGCCACTGGAGATGCCTTTGGAGAGACGGTGACTTCGCCTCTGACCCAGCTTACCCTGCAGGCATCTCCAGTGCAGTTCCTGATGAAGGAAGAGAGCTCTAAGGCTACCTCCTGCAGCCTAAATCCAGCACCCAGGTTGGAGCGGTGCAGCATCAGCAGCAGCAAGGATATGGAGGTCCAGGATAAAGATCAGATGTTGCAGGAGAAGGACAGGCAGATTGAGGAACTCACCCGAATGCTGAAACAGAAGCAGCAGCTGGTGGAGATGCTGAGGCTGCAGCTAGAACAGGAGAAACGGTCTCAGCAGCCACTACTAGCCATGGAAACCGGAGTAGTCCCTGCCTCTAGTCCAGTGGCTTTTGGCACCCAGATTAAGAGTGAAAACGGTTTTCCGAGTTGCCAGTCTGCAGGGCCACCTGATGGCCAAACGGATCAATTCAACCCTGTGTCCACCACTAGCCAAATGGACACTTCAGATCCAAGCTCAGTGCCAAAGAAAGCGGTGATGGTGAAACAGGAGGTGCTGACAGCAGAAACAGAGCCACCATGCCAGTCCCACACCCCGCAGCTCTTCCTTGGTCAGCAAGGGGGTCCCCTGAGTGACCTCATCAAGGGGGCCCCTCCCCCTACCCTCATCACAGATTCCACAGGGACCCACATTGTCCTTACAGTGACCAATCAGAATGCTGAGAGGCGGGGCCTCTCACCACAGGGGAATAGCTGCACACCATTGCAGGTAGGCTTGCACTGTCGCTCCCATGCTAGGCAGTCTAGTCCTGCTCTGCAGGTCCCTGGTCGTTATTATGGGGGGCTCATTTTACCACAGAGTGACATCACAATTCGGAAATTAATTTTACAAATTAAAATGGTTGGATGATCTTATGACTGGCTCTAAAATTTGTAGCTATGGAAACCAAGATGAGTGTAATCTAATCTTCTGCTTCAGGGCAAAAACAGATCAGTGCCAGGGGATGGGAGGAAATTCCATGCACACAAA
Organism: Emys orbicularis; assembly: GCF_028017835.1. Lineage (NCBI taxonomy): Eukaryota > Metazoa > Chordata > Testudines > Emydidae > Emys > Emys orbicularis. The sequence goes on from NC_088683.1 coordinate 96,694,547, forward strand.
CCTCATGTACAGTGTTGCATAATTAACTAGGTACATTAGAGGCTTCTTAGCCTTCCCCAAATCATCAGGTTCTGGTTACAGTTACAGGTAGGACACTGGGCTAGGCAGACCAATGGTCTGATGTGGAAGGCTGATTCCTGGTCCAAAAGGGTGTGAAAGAACAAGTCTTTACTATAGAGACAAGGTGGGGGAGGTAATATCTTTTATTGGACCATCTTCTCTTGGTTAGAGAGAGGAGCTTTCAAGCTTACATGGAGGTCCTCTTCAGGTCCCCAGGAGAAGAATTCTGTGTAAGCTCAAAAGCTTGTGTCTCTCACCAACAGAAGTTGGTCCAATAAAAGATATTACCTCACCCACCTTGTTTTTCTAATATTCTGGGACCAACAAAGCTACAACACTGCAGACAGGTTTTTACTACGCTATAGTAAAAGGCAGTGGGAATTCCACCACTCGTCACTGTGGAGAGAAAAGAGATTGTAGCTCGAGTTTTCCAGTAGATGACTTTGTCTAATTGAGGTTTGAATGCTGAAATCAGAGCCCTGGGAACAGGAGTGTGTGTCTTGTTAAATGATCTTTTGTTTTGTTCTTCCATGTGCCACTCTGTAGTGGAGCTGACAGAAAGCAAGGCCTTTCATTGAAGAGGATAGAGACGAGCCCAACCCAAATAATTTTCCCCTTTGATTTTGGTGGGAGACAAGTCAGCATTTAACAAAAGTACCTTGAACACCGACTCTAGAAGTCTAGTCAGGGACAGAAACCCTCAAGTTTCAGGGTATAAGCCAACCTCTAACTATTCGGGGTTAGGAAGAAATAGGAGTAGTTCTTCCCATAACTGACTACTGAACCGTTTCTTGCACCTGCCTCAGAAACTGCTAGTAATGGTCACTCTCAGAGACCGGGTCCTGATTCGGCCTGGCAATTCCTGTGTACCTAATAGTAGGCAGTGTTCCAATTTTCTTGCTGGGAGAAACTAACAAGTGAATTTTCTAAAGATGTAAGGGTTGGGAAATACATTTAACTTCATTTTAGCTTCAGGAAAACTAAACCCTGTTTCTCCCTCCAGCCTCCACAACCCCCTCAAATAGTACAGCAAATAGCTTTGTTTTCATTCATCTTTTTCTTCTCAGAGAGTACAGTCGTCACCCACTAAACTATCCAGCCAACCACAGTGTCAGCTACCTGCAAGCAACTCGCAGCAGCAGCCTCCCAGGCTACTGAACCAGCCCGTCAGGAAGGTAGCTGACCACATGCTTGCATTCCTTCCTTGTTTTCCCTTTGCCTGGTGGTTGGCTGAGTCGCAGAGGGGAAAGGGAGCATGTGGACAAATCAGTTCTGAGACCATCACTACAGAGGGAGAGACCCCACTGCACTGCAGTTTCCTTCCCCATGCATAGTGCATTGGTTCTCAGCCTGGGAGCTGGCCCTGGGGGGAATGAATGGGGATTGCACAATGCTCCCATTTCATATCTCCGGCCTTCTGCTGAAGCAGCTTTGCTCAGCCACTTATAACCAGTCCTCCTCGGGGTGTCAGACGTGCCATACATCTTTGAGCCAATTTCCCATGGTGACTCCCACAGAAGAGCAGTAGGCACTGTGGTAAAGGATCCTGGGATGCATCTGAGGAGGTTGAACATGGGATTCATGGCATGAAGAATAGTTGAGAATCCCTAACAATGTATTAGCTCTGGCCCCTAGGGTATGTCTACACAGCAAAGAAAAACCTGGGCTGGCCTGTGCCAGCCAACTCAGGCTCGCGGGGCTTGAGCTGCAGGCCAGCTGCAGATTTTTCTTTGCTGTGTAGACGTACCCTTAATCACACGGCAGTTGAACAACCTAGTACTGTGTGAAAGTGTCCTTACAAAGTGATTGTAAACAAGTAAAGGGCAGAATTGTGTCCTCCTTGTTCATGTTGTAGTTCCTTACCCTTTGAGGATTCCCACTGAAATCAAAAGGCAGTTACTGCACTGGGGTTGGCAGGGCTTCTCTGCACCCTGGGGTGGGGTATGAACTCTGAGAAATCTCCTTCTGGAGTAGTAGGTGTCATGTTAAAACCTGGGTCCTGATTATCCATGTTGAGATGCCCTCCTTGCCCCCCACCCGAACTGTTTTTCTTTGGTTACGGATTGCGTCTGGCTGTCAGAGATGTAATGCTATAAAGAAACAAGGTGTGAAGAGGTTATAACCCTTCTCAGTGACTGCTCAGGAGTTCCTGGTCTGCATCTTCTCCCTTCTAGATGAGGTGATAATTCAGTGTGTTCCCTAGTGCATCAGTTAGGTTAGAGCAAGTCTATGAAGGGTTTTAAGAATTAGGAGGGTAACTTTTGAACTGGATCCTGAAATGAATGGGGAGGCAGTGGCCTTGTCTGAGTGATGTGCTCAAACTTCTTTGTTCTGTTGCTCTTACCCATGTGCTGTGGGACCATCTTTGAAGAGGGTCAGTGCATGGGTTTGATAAGGCCTTTAATACAGAGGTGAATGTTTTTTAACCAAAGGCACCTTTCTCCATTGAAGAGTTAAATTCCTTAGGCCAGCCAGAATATGTGATTGATCTTAGCTCACGTGCCATGCAGGGGTTTGTAGCTCTCTTAATCCTTTTGTCTCCCTGTAGGCTCAGAAGCCAGGTCTGCAGGTGGTCACTGGGCAGCTGCCCCACACAATTTTGTCTTTCTCAGCACCTCCAAACCTGCAGCCCTTTTTCCTCAACGGCTTCCACAAAGGATCTCTGAAAACTGGCGCTCCTAGCAAAGCCAACCAACCCAGTGTGCCGAAAAAGGTAGCTTCCCTGCATATCCCATGGAGTCCATGTCACAGTGCCAGGTTTCAGGCTCTCTCACTTTGAGAGAGCAGGCTCGTAGGGGACTTTGGAGGCTGGATATACAGGGATCACTTCTCTGCACCAGCATTGCTGCCCACAGTGTTACAGTGAAGGAAAGTGAAAAATACCTTCCCAGATTAAACTCCCAGAGAGATTTAGAGAGGCAGCATGTATAACTATCTGAGCTGGAGTTCCTCCAGGGTACTTGGACCATTATTCCTACTTTAACAAACTGTGGAATGGATCTTTAATGATCATAGTAAAGGCTAAGGCCTTAACACAGTATTTTTAGCACATCTCTGTGGCACTGGATCAGTGCTGAGTCACCAACACCACTTCCTGTAATACCTTGGGTTTCCTTTGGAGAGCTCTCTTCTGAGGTCTGTCCCCACCCCCGCTGCTAAGTTTGTGAGATCTGACACTATCTGAGCCTGCGGACTTCTCCACAGCCTGTGTTTTGTGAATAGTTTTGTGTTTCCAAAGCAGACTCATTATGGAGAGGAAAGGGTAAAATAACGGTTCTAGGCTGTCGCACACAGATTACATTGATATTGTGGGGATAGTTCTCCTGTGTCTCTGTGAAGTGCGGGGGGAATCCACCCACCCAAACAGATGAGCTCCTCCTCACCCCAGTGCAGTCCTGTGGTGGTTTGTGGCATGGGCGTGCTCCAGCAGAGGCTTTTCATTTGTGATCTGGACGGGGGATGTACTACGCACACAGTGCCAGAAAGAGCAGAGATACTGAGAGAAGAGCAGAAGCAGTGCGGTTTCTGCCAGCGTTAGCGGAGACAGAAGGGATGGTCTCTCCAGGATATGTGGGAGCAGCCATGATGTGGGAGATGAAATGGGCTTTCTACCTACTCACTCCGTTCTCCTTCATTCTAAACAGTCGTCCTCACAGCCAGGTTCTCCTGCTGCCACTTCCCCATCCCAGATGGACCTTGAGCAGCAGCAGCAGCACCCATCCCTTTTTGGGACCCCTTCACCTCCTCTCCCTGGCTCCTCGGTGCCGATGAAAGAACCACCAGGCTATGAAGAGGCCATGAAGCAACAGCCAAAGCCCCATGAGGTAAGAGCAGCCACTTCCTTGTGCTTCCACGAGGAACGTCTTGGGGAGCATGTGGGTTGGCTGCCCTCTGCAAATCCAACACCGACGTTGCTCCCTGAATTCAGGGGCAGGTGCCTAGGAAATGGAGAGACTGAAACACACGGGGCCTTTTCTAACTGACCTTGAGCTGCACACAAGGAGTCAAGGTGAATTTCCTTGGTGGTGTTTCAGTGGGAATGGAGTCACCTTCCATTTCACTCTTTGACCCATACGCCTGTTGAGACTGAGATAAGATTACCTCCTGCTTAGGGTGTGTCTACACTGCAGATGGAGGTGTAATTCTGAGCTCAGGTAGAGGTACACATGCTAGCCTTATTGAACTAGCCTGCTAAAATAATCAGTGTGGCTGCGAGGGATTCGGTTAACTGCCGAGGACAATCCCATCCAAGCTCCTGCTGCCCATGCAATTGTGGCCCCACCGATACTTTTAGCACACTAACTTGATCACAGCTAGTAAGAGCACATCTGCCCAAGCTGGGAATTACCCCTCTCAGCTGCAGTGTAGATATACCCATAATACAGGGGCATGGTGGGGTGGTAGGACCCCACACTGCTATAAACACCCTTCTTCCAGTAACACCTTGGGGTGACAGAGGTCATTGGTGCCATGCTGCTATAGGCACCATCCTCCCAGGTCAGTGCGGGAAGGAGAAGGACCAGGCCAGCAGATTGGTGGTTACTGTGTGTCTTGTGGTCTAATTCATCACACTCTCTTCCCAGGAGAATGGCTGTTCGAGCCAACAGATGGACGACCTGTTTGACATCCTCATAGAGAGTGGAGGTGAGGAGAGAATCAGTGAGGTTGCTGGCTGGTCACCTCTGGGTTTGAGTCTATGGCTTGTGTAGCACTGAGCTCATGTGCTAGTGTGACTCCCACCCTTTGGCTCCCCAACAGGGAGCAGGGTTGGTGAGATTGGTCTTGCCACTAGTGTACGTATCCCCTGGCCTGGGCCCTTGCTTATTCTTCATTTGGTGCTGTCCTTAGCATAAGCAGGGTATGGTATGGCACTATGAAACAGACTTGTCAGGCACTGGTATAATATATCATAAAACTCCTCTAGCTGCTGCGTTGCATCAGACCTATGGTTGCTCTGGGCTGGCCTCCCTCACATGGGCCTGGCCCATGATGGTTCTCTGTAAGGCAGGTTTAAAACTCCCCTAAGCCAGCCTACTGTGTAGCTGGGAGAGGTTTCTTGACCCCTGTTGGTGATCAGCGTATGGCCCACGGTGTCAGGATTGATGATGCTCTAGCTCAGGGATCTGAAGGATCTGACCTCCACTAACTGGAGCCTTTCATCACCCTGGGACTCTGTGTTCTTTCTTTACAGAGATTTCAGCTGATTTCAAGGAGCAGCCATCTCCAGCTGGGAAGGAGACATCGGTGTCTCCAGCATGCGCCTCGCCGCCCAACAGCCACCATTCCTCTGAGCTTCCCCTGCACATGTCCCTTGGCCATACTAGCTGCATTAATCCTGTCATAGCAGGCCGGCTGGAGGACTTCCTGGAGAGCAGCACTGGCCTCCCCCTTCTGCCAGCAGGCCATGATGGGCCTGAGCCCTTGTCCCTGATCGATGACCTCCATAGTGAGATGCTGAGCAGCTCAGCCATTCTGGACCACCCGCCTTCCCCCATGGACACCTCAGAATTGCACTTTGCCCATGAGTCTACTGGGGGACTAGTCCTGGACCTAGCTGAGAGTAACTTGGACAGTATGGACTGGCTGGAGCTTTCGGGGGGCCCTGTCATGAGCCTTGCTCCCCTAAGCACTGCAGTCCCCAGCCTCTTCTCCACAGACTTCCTTGATGGACATGATCTGCAGCTGCACTGGGATTCTTGCTTGTAGCTCTCTGAATGGACACTGAAGGGAATGGGGTGGGAGGGCACAGGCATGGGGTGGGAAGAGGCCAATCAACCAAAAATGAGCCCCTTGCGTGTAAACTCTTCCCCCAGTCGTGACCTCCTGTAGTGAAACTCGTACCATTGGCAAGGGCTGGCACAGCTGTTGGGGGGTCATTATGCTCACTGGGGCTACAATCAGCAGGTCAGACCAGAGCAGTAACCATAGCTTTCAGGGGACAGGGGCTGCAGACGTTTGAAACTGGCGGGTTCCCTGCCTATACCGCGGCTCCAAAGCTGAAATGTCACCACTGCAGGGTAGGGAGGCCTCCCCTGCTCCTTTGGCTCAACTGGGAACAGCTCACCTGGGAGCCAGGAGAGGGGAGTGGCAGGGGCCAACCTAAAAGCACTGAAGGGTGAACGGTCACTGACAGGGACTCCTCGTGTTAGGCAGCAGCTCAGCTATTCCTCCCAGCGGCTGTTTAAGGAAGGGGGAGCACTGCGTTAGCCATGGCCCCGCTCCTCCTGCAGACCAGAGCTGTCACGCTGGTCTCCGTTATAGGAGAGGCTTCAGGCCAAAGGGACGCTCAAGCAATAAGCCACCTTCTACCAGCGGCAGTACAAGGGACGGGTTAGGTTAGGATCTGCCATGTGGCTGGAGGGGAGAGAGGTACAGGGGGGAATGACCAGGCAGTGCACCCCTCACTCTGGGGAGTTCTACAGCCACAGATGCTAGTGCCCAAAGAAATACCCTTTCTCAAGCAGATCAGGTTGTTGCTTGTTAGGGGCCCTGTACTAAGCCCTTCACACAACCCAGGATGAGAAACGAGAACAGGGAGAAGGGGATCATGACTGGAAACCCAGCCCTCCCATCCTGCTCTGGGCCAAGGCCATGAGCAAAGTGGAGTAACTATTGCCACAGGAGCGTGCAGGGCACTGCAGTGCAAAACTCAGGCTGTGCTGAGAGCCAGTCAAAGGGGCACATGAACTTCCTGCCACACAGGTGGAAGGAGACTACGTGGCCTCCATTTCCCAGCTCTGAGGTGCTGTTACTCTCAGTAGAGCAGGTACCTGCCTAGGATCCTGGAGGGTCCGGCTTCAGCTTTGTGTGTGTGGCTTTTGGAAGCCGCTAATCCTGGATGGGGTGTTGGGTGGGAGGAGGGGTAGGTGTGCCCTCTGCAGCAGATATAATAGTCATGGCTGCAGCATAGGAAAGGCTAAGCCTGCTGCTGGGTTCATATTGCACAAAAGGAGACTGGGCCAACCTGCATTATGGTGCTAAAAGCCTGCTCTTTCTATTGGGGCCCCAGCCTCCCGCAGAGCTGGGGGTGGGCCAAGAATCCCAGCACACAGGATGCATCAGGCCTGTTGCTCATTCTGCCCCCTGGGGTGCCTGCAGCCCAAGCTCCCTGCTGTCAGGTCAATAGCACCAGCCTGCTCAAGCCCTGCTACAGCTGTGGCTCACTAGGCACAGCGGGGCTGTCTGGGCCTAACGGCTGCCCAGGGCCAGAAGAGGCTGAGTGCTGGAGAATAGCCGTTGGGTGGCTGGAGCCAGGGGTGAGGCAGCTATTGATGTCTCCTCCGTGCGTGAGGTGGCCTTCTGTGCTGTGGGCTATTAGAGACAAGCAACTTAGGGTGACACTATTTTCAGGTGAGAGATTTGTCTCCTGGTGTCAGCTGACCAGCTTTTCACCGCTCACCCATGCCATGAGCCCCTGCGGGGACAGGGAGACTTCCCTGCTGCCCAGGGGAAGGGTTGGAAAAACAGCTGCTGCAGTGCTACACAGAAATGAAGGGGAGAGGGCAAGCCTCATGCTCATGTTGCTCTGCAGCCGTGGCAGATGGTTCATTGCAGGGCAGGGCTCTGGCACAGGCCCCTCCGGGAGGCGGGAGAGGTGTGGAAGGCTATTCTCAGGCATCTCTAAAGCAGATGCGATGGCAGGACGGTCTCTGCTGGGCCGTGCCATGTTCGCCCTAGTCCCAGAGGAGTAAAAGGAAAAAAAAAAATTTCTTACTAGAAATTTAACACCCAGTCTCCCTCCCATCCCCTTTTTGACCTACCCCTGTAAGCTCCCTATGCTGCAGCAGGGTGGGGATTTTATCTTAGTTTATGTGACCTAGAAATGGCCTTCTCAACCCCAAGCGACTTTGGTAATTATGGCTGAGTTTGGAAGGGGCTGCTTTAAAGCCTTTATACTTCTTACTCGTCCTAGTCCCCTTCTAAGCTTGTTCTGTCTCTGGGCAGTGATGGGCATTCACCACCTCATGTGAAAAGTGAACCAGCCATGCTGTTTGGAGCCGCCCCTCTTCTGCCCTAGACAGGTGCTGATCCGGTGGGGAGCGGGGACGGTCCGCTGTGTATGGCTGTGGCAGAAGGCAGCAGGCAGCATGGCCAACTGGACTCTTATGGAGAAGCTGGCTGGTGGTGGTGCTGCTTTCAGAGGACCAGGGCTGGAGGTACTGGCTTTGAAACAAAATTTAATAGGAAAAAGTGAATTCCCCTCACCCAACTTGTGTGATGGTAGGACAGACACAGGGTGGGGTAAGCAATTCCCTTTGCCCCCAGTAGCTGAATATGTCAGTGTATCACCCAGTCTGGAGTCTGTCCCTGTCGTACCTGGGAAGAGACATGCCTCAGGGTGGAGGAGGGGGTTTCATGCTGCTTTCTTGCCTCTTGGTACCTGCCATTCATTAGTAGCTAAGGAAGAATCTCTGTATGTGTATATACCTCTCGAGCTGTTCTTGGAGGGAAAGTGGGGAGGAGGTGCAGCCACCCTCCTACTCTATGTCAAGGCATAAGTGGCAGCTGGGCATGGTGTACCCGAATCACCGTGGGGGAGCATGTCTTGCGTTGCTGGAGCCCCTTCTGCTTGTTCTGGGAGGAGAGTTGGTATTTTAATTCTGTGTGGTTTGGGGAGGAGATGGAATCAGGCCATGGCTTAGCTGTTCTAGTCTTATTGCACGTGCCGTTCAAAGGAGATTGCTTCTTTTTACTATTCTGTGTTTAGCTGGTGTGCACACAAGTCAGTGAAGCTGTGCCCATCTCCCATGGTGCAAAGCTGTGCATTCTTCTCCTTCCCTATTCCAATGGTGTGCTGGAGAAGCCATGTGTCCTGAGCTATAGAGCAGCTGTATAACTTTCCTGGTTGTTCCTTTCCTCCCCCTCCGGGCAGGAATGGACTGCTGAATCGGAGGCTGGAACTGGGCTTCTCTCTTATGGCCTGGACTAGCCCTAGCTCTATGCACTAACTGGGCTGTCTGTTTCTGATACAAAATAATCAGTTTTTGCATAGGGGGCTCACACCACCATGGCTGCTGCATCTGTTCTGCCCAGAACTCTACATATCACTTCACCCTTTGGAGTCTGAGCAAGGTGTCTATGTACCTGCACCCACCTGAATCACTTACTCAGTGCTCCTGGGGTTAAAGAAATTGTGTACGAGGCAGAACAAACCCATGACCTATAATCCTTGGGACCTGGGCTGGAGGGGCTTCAAGCCTGACCTAAGCTGCTCCAGTATTGTGTGAAAACCAGGCTGTCAGTATGGCTTTGGAGGCTGCTTTTATATGTACCACAGTGATCCCTGGCCCCACTGGAGCAGAGGCTGGGCTGTTTTTTGGGGGGGTATAAATAAGAACCTAAATATAAGAGTTAATATCAAGCAGAAAACAAATTATCAAAGTGCAATGAGATAATGCAGGAAGGTGGCATCAAACCAGTTCCCCGGGTGGGGTGGGTAAACCAAGTCACTCCCCCCCACTCCCCAGGGGACTGCGAAATCCACAGAGGGCTATTGCTGCATAGGAAGAGGCCTAAGCCCCTCTGTAAAGTGAGGCTCCTAGGGTGCGGTAGCTGGTACTGAAATGATACTAGAGCTGGGTTCCCATTGCTGGTGGTGCTTCTCAGTGGAGGGTCAGGTGGGGAGGTGGCCTGTTAGAAGCCCTAGGTCCTTGCTGAGAAGCAGGATCATCTACTTCTCTGTACTCTTGGAGATTTTCCTGGGAGACCCTGTTGTGTCTCACAGGGAAAAACAAAAGCCTGATGTTCTGCCTCTACCTTGAATGTAACCCTGAAGCTTTCTGCTGTAACCACTCACTACTTGTTGATAATGTGTATTTGAGTAGCATGCACTCTGCCTTCCACTATGCAGCACCAGCAAGGGGTGATCAGCACAGTCTGAGGCAATAGGCTCTAGCATGAACACTCAACTGGAAAAGGACAAGAGTGAAGAGTTAAGGGGTGAGAGAATGGATCCTTCCATTGAATTATTTTTTCAGTTATAAATACTTGGAAAAAAACATTTTATTAAAAAATAAAGAAAAAACATGATCAAAAGGTCTGTCTTGTAGGCATTGATACAGGGACATCCCTACCCTCGCAGGCTGAGAGCCCTTCACCTTTTGTCTTTGAAATGGAGGTATGGGAAGTGAGAAGAGGAGGAGGAATCCTAACTCTCCTGGTGCATTATTTGCACCTACAGCAGCTTCCCCTTCCCAGCATGCTCTGTCTTGCTTTTAAATGCTGTAGCATTTTGTTCTTGGTGAGTGGGTAAACATGATGAGTGGCACTATAGGGACATTTCCATACATGGAGGGGGGGGGGGACTAACCGCATGCCCACAAACAGCAAGTTTCTCTGTGTCCAGACAGTGAGGACAGATTTTAACCCACCTCCATTTCTCCACGACTGAACCAAGGGGAAGACATTTTACCAATGTAGAGGGGAGGGTGCTGCCCTCTTTGGATGGGAGTTGGAGATCCCGTTATTTAGTATGTGCCCTTATGGGGGCTCTGCTGTAGGACATGTATGCACCCTGCACTCTTGACCAGAGATTGTAAATAACGGTGAGTGCCTGTGCAGTGCAGGGTCTTGTGCTCCCAGATGAATGGACGTAGGGAGATATAGACCCCTCACCACTCCACTTCTTAACTGCCTGCAGCTCAAGCTGGAGCAACTGCATTGACAGCTGCTTCCTAGCCTATTAGTTGTTGCACAACTTGGGGGGGAGGGGCACTCTGAAATTCTTGCCCCTTCAGCCTTTGTGGTCTATGACACTTACCCAGATTATGTTTAAGACTCCAAGGTTCCAGCCCTGCCAGAGGTCTTTTCCTTATAGTGATAGGACCTAGAAGCTGTCTGTGGTGCCTCAGAAAATCTCATGTCCCATCCAAGTGCAAAGTCTGCTGGGGGTTTAACGGCAGGTCTCGACAAGGATAGAGAGGCTAGACTGAAGCTCCTCCTCGAGGAACACGCCCCTTAACATTAGCCTCAACCTCTCAGGCCATACCAGTGCCCTCCAGACTCAGTTTCAGAGCTGAAGGCCTCTAAAGAAGAAAGCCACTTTCTTCTGCCAGAGACTCTGGCATGGCCTAACACCACCTACTCAGAGAAGTCTTCAAACAAGCAGCACCAAGAGGCACCTTGCTTGCTACTATTTGACACCTCTAGCATATGCATCTAAGACCAGGATGACCACCTCCAGGGCACCGAAAGCCACAGAAACCACTCAGACAGCCCCCAGCCAACTCCTAGGCCATGTCGGCCTCCACATTCATTATGCCAGATACAAGGCTGCATCTCAGATGGTCAGGCCTTGCGAAGGATTATGTATGCCCCAAACAAATCACTGTGCCTCCCTGAGTACTAGCCTCTCTTAGGTGGAAAGATCCTCTGAAGGTTGGTGTGGAAATCCCATTCTCAAAAAATCTTCACACTGGATGCCTCTTTTGTGTGGAGTGCCACAGCACAGGGAAAATGGTCCTCACACAAGAGAGTTCACTCCAAATCAACATCCTGGAACTAAGGGAAGGCCACTACTGATGTCAGCACTTACGTCAGTGTCTGACAGAGGGGCCCTTTCTGTCATGGACAGCAGTGCAGCTATGTATTATGTAAACTGATGAGAGGGAGCAAGATCTTGGTCCTCATGTGCAGAATGGCTGTGGTACTGGTACATCTCCCCTCACACAGATACTTCAGTGGTTTACCAGCAGTTGCAAACTCCCTGCTTTCTCATCCTCAAGACTTGCTTCTGATCGCCATCACCTCAGCCAGAAGAATGAGAGAACTCAGGGCTCATGACAGATCCACTACGTGCTAGCGTGAAAAGGTCATGCTGCGCCCCCATCCTTGATTCCTCCCTAAAGACTTGTTGGAATTTCACACCAACCAAGATAGGCTAAAATACCAGTAAATGGCTAAGCCCCTACCTTGAGGGAGGAAGCTAGTCTCCAAACATTAGATGTAAGTAGGGTTCTTGCCATCTACCCTGCCAGCATTAAGACTCTTTGTATCCTTGGCGAAAAGGATGAGGGGTCAGCTGATTTCCCCTAAGCCTGTCCAAGAGGGTTTGATTGTATCTTGATCTGCTGTGAAATATCCCCCTCAGCAAGTGAAGGCTCAGTCCACTGCTATGGCCCTCTTTAAGGACATCACCATCTCAGAAACCTGCAGGGCTGTGACCTGCTCCTTGATTCACACATTTGTCAAACATTACACCATCAGACCTGCATCCATAGCTGACATGACCTTGGGTGACAGTCCTCCAACCTGTCTTCAATTCACTACTCACCTCCGTGTTGACCTACTGCTTAGGAATCTCCTACACTGGAGCATCCCTCAGGTCATAGAGAGGCTACCTAGCTGTACAGTAATGTGAGTTCTTCAAGATGTTTTATGCATCAGTGTGTTCTGCCTCCTGCTCTTCTTCCCCTCAGGTGCAGAGTCTGCCAGGTTTCATAGTTGAGAAGGAACTGGAGCAGCAGTGGGTCTACACCTCCCTGTATGCCCTCACCTGGAGCTCCAGGTGTGGCACTGCAACACTGTTGTTTACAGTCTCTGGTCAAGAGTATATGGTGCATGCACATCCTACAGTGGAGCATCCCTAAGGAGCAAGTGTCCTGCAAATGGATCCATTTCTGTTATAGAAACAGGCTGGCATGCCTTGTGCTCATCCGTACCTGCTCCGATTTGTCTCCAACTTTCTCAAGGTTTCCATCGGTTGGGTTTAGGACACAGGAGTGCACAATTCCTAAAGAGCTGTCAAGCAAGGCTCTCCTGTTTACTTCCCTCCTGGAAGTATAAAGGGCACCTTACCTCTTAACTGTGTTCAGCCCTGAACTCTGTTTTGAGACAGCCTCTCTTCCCCACTCCCCTACGCTGAGGCGCGTGGTTGCCTTGCCAAGAACCTTTATTTTTTTAAACTGCATGACAGACGAAAAAGTGCAGAATGGCTTTTCCTGCTGTGTCTTTTCACACTAAGTCCCAGGGGATGTGATTTTTATTTGTACAGTTTAAAACGCTGTTGTTGACAAATGTCACCATTAGAAGTGTCCTGAATATTCTATCCCACCATGCTCTCACTAGTTCTGGTGCAGTGTGCTGCTGGTTCTGATACCTGCTTTAGTCAGCAAGCCAGGCTTGACCTAGTCTTTCCTGGCCCTATTGTTGCGCTGTAGAATTGGCGCTAATGCCGTAGCCACAGTTGAATATTCAGTTCTGCAATACAGAGGGGCACCCTTCCCTGCAGGGGTGGGGATGCAATTCTGTGCGCCTATAAATCCCACTGCACAGTGCAGCCTTCTCCCATTTGCTAAATTCCAAACCAAGCCGTAAAGGATTAAGACCCATTTCAGTTGGAAACAGGGACAAAAGAGATGAGGTGATTTCAGGGTCACTGAGGGAGATAGAGACAAATTCTCTGCTCCTGTAAAGGATTCCTCTTTCCCTCCAGGAGCTCAGAGAGCAGGCATCCATCTTAAACCCCACAGAGACCTGCAACAGCAAACCAAAGGAAGGCTCATCCGCCACCCCCATCCCTGCTGGAGAAAGCCACCACAGCTCTCCCAAGATGCACTTTATTTACAACCCCAAAGACTAAAGGAAAGTAAGAATCTAGTGTTATTTCATGAGTAGTTTGTGCTCACAAACAAGTGCTTTCATTGATAAAGTCACAGACGCCATGGAACAGAGCTACCCTACAGCAGTAGTGTTGGTCCACTCCTAGCTTATAGTCCTCAGCCTCTTCCCACAGGGCAGGGGCTGAGTTAGTCTCCCTGAGCCAGCTCAGGCCTGAACCCACTTCCTGAGCTAAGATGATGCCAAAATATACAGATATGTCTAGAGATCATTTACATCTTTTTGGTTAATTTAAAATAACACAGCTAGAGGCTAAAACGACAGCATGATACTCCCTCTGGCTAGGGGAGAACTGGGGCTTGCCTCCCCACTTTTGAGAAAAAGTCCCAACCCCTAAAGCAGTTCTAGTTGGTAACTGGCTGCTCCCTTAGGCACATCTTGTCAGCACCCCCATCCGTCCCTTACACTGCTAGAGCAACAAGACAAAAAAATCTTTCACCAAGGGAGGCTCCCAAAGCACAAGAGACAGGGAAGTTCAGGTGGTTCTGTGCATTCCTCAGCCTCCCCCCTCAATGGACTCTGCAGTTATCAAGCAGCCAGGGGGAGCTGCCTCTTCACCTGCTGCCCTCACATTCTGGGCTCCAGCGGCACTTGGAAACATTGCACAGACACACAGATCTGCTCACTACCCCCAGCATAGTAGGGAGAGGGGCCATGAGGCAGATTAAGAACCCTCTGCCAGAGGAGCAGCGGGGTGGGCCAAAAGGGAAGCTAGAGATCGGGCCAGTGGAGTTCCCCCCCACCCCGAGCAGGGCTTACAGCTGGGGGCAAGGGAACACATGGGACTGAGAGCTGGGCAGCTGGTGCAGGGTATGCTGCACAGGCTGGGGGAAGAATTTCTGCCTGCAAGACCACACACAGCCCTCCAGCCACCCAGTGCCCGGGGTGCAGTGCCCGGCGGAGCTGGAGAGGCTGTCGCTTCAGCTGGGCTGAGAGCAGCCACGGGTGGGGGAGGGAGGAGAGTGTGTGTTGAGTGTGGCAGTCTAGAAGGTCCTCAGTGGGCGGGGTCAGCCATCTATGTCCCAGCTGAAGAGATGGTGCTTCACCAGCATGTCCTGCACGCCTTCCTTCAGCGGCTTCTTCTCCTTCTCCTGCAGGAGGACAGGAAAGGGCCAAGAGTCACTAAGCAGCCATATGCAGGTGCCATCGGACTCTACCACTGCAGGTGGGGGAGAAGGGAAGTGACTTCTGTAGGCAGCTGCTGCCCCCCACCACTTGCTCTCTCTCCTACCAGGCCCAGCGTCTCAACCCTGCAGTCTGGTTGGGGTATGGAGGGAACAGGTAACCGGTGCTCAGGGAGACCACCTGCCCCTGGCCCTTCGCTGCTGTTGCAGCTGAATGAGTCAGAACCTTGTTCTCCAGGGGTCGAGTGCTCACTCTCCTAGCCAAGAGAGGAGGAAGCAAGCAGAAAAGCCACGCCCCTTGGGGTATGAATAAGAACTGGTGTGGGAAGAGCCTGCAGTGTGCTCCACCCCCACTAACCCCACCAGGAGGGCAGAAGTTGATCCTCTTTTCAATTTGGTGATTCTCAGGAGATTGGCAACCCACCACACTGCAGTTGAGGGGCCTCGCCCTGGCTCTGCCAGACTCAGACCCAGGCGGAGGCTGCTCCGCCGGGAAGGGACTGTTCCTTGGCTCACAGGGCAGGGAGACGACCAGGCATCAAGTTCAATGTCAATTTGCATCAAGGCCTCTTGAATAAAGTGCTGTCTGCAGCATGGGGGCTGTTCAACGTGCCAGGAAATAGGGAGGGCAGGCTACTCTTGCGGCAAGGGGGGGGGGCGGGGTGTCCAGGCCCACTCACCTCTCTCTTAATAGGAAGTTCCCAGTCCTGAGAGAGACTGAATGCAAATCTGGAGAGGACCCTGCAATACAAGGAGGCAATGGTTATGCCCTTACAAAACCATCCCTGCCATGTGACTGTAGCAGACTTGCAGCTTTTATTAGGAAAAAAAGACACACATTTCTAGCCCTCGGGCTGTGGAAAAAAGCTTGAAAACACGACCTAATTGCAACTGATGCAGAGATGTCTGCCTGAGTCTGCAGGCAGCCTGAAACAACAGTTCAGAGAGGTGTGAACTGCCCCATGCATCTCAATGGGAAGTTAACAACAACATCCACTGCTCTGGGGCCCTGCCCCCACCACCCAGCAGAGGACTACATGTGACAGGAGGAGGAGGGTGTAGCAGGCCCAGACCAACCCAATATACACTGTGGGCTTCTACGACTACTTCCCCCCACCTCTCTGGGACAGGAAGTGGGGACCCCCGCTCACCATTGCCACTCTAGATGGTGAGTGGGCCCAGAGCAAGGGGGAACCCTCAGGCACTGGAATACCTTCATTTGGCCCTGCCCTCACCCCCCAGGGCTGGGGTTCTCACCACACACACACACACACACCTTGAGAGAAACAGAGGCAGCTGAGCTCACCCCAGTGACAAACAGAAGCATGGGAGCTGATCCTCAAACCCTTCGGCAGTCAGCTAATGTTTGCCCAGCGAGGGGCGTATGGAGAGCACTGAGCCTTCTCCCCCATCCCCCAGTCCTGATGGAGAAACTGAGCGCCAGTGAGCTGGCCAAGGCCTGGCAGCGCTGGGACTAAAGTTTTGCAGGTGCTCATTCATTCCTCGACAGCTCCTCAGGGCCCCCTCCCTGAGCTCGCTTTGCCCCCTCCCCGCCCAGTCCGTACCAAACCCAGGGGGCCGGTAAAGGTGTTCATGGCAAATCCTTCGTTACAGGGCAACAGAGAACTCCCTCCATTCGATCCTGGGCTTCAGCTCCCCACAGTGCATCCCACCCATGCCCCGGCAGGCTCAGCCTCACCCAGTGGTGACTCTCCTCGTTCACACATGGCCTCTCGGCACTTGACCAGCTGAGCCCCAGTCAGGGCTGGAAAGTTCTCTCCATACAGTGTCCCATCGGTCGGGCAGTTTTGTTGCACGGTTGGAGTTTACAGTGGAACCTGCTCTCACGTCCTGACGGTGAGCAGGGTGGGGTGCAGGGGGGTGGTATCAGGAGCAAAGAAGCAGCTACATGCAGACAACTGCTGCCTCTACAAGGGAATTCACTCCCCCTGCTTCAAGAACTTCCCAAGGAGAATATGGGACCCTGAGCTGCAGCCATGGTAACACCACAGCTGCTCCAGGCCGGCTGCCAGCTCCTAGGATGGGAACCTGTTGCACTCCAGCCTGGGTGAAGGGGGATGGAAATAACAGGCCAGTGAAAGGGCAAAAGCCATTTCCAGCAGGAAGATGGGAGGTGGCAGCAGTGGCAGAGGCAGTGATGGAAGGTCTGTCCCTGACACAGGCTTGGCCTGGAGCTGGTCCCTGAGCCAGCAGCAGAGCTCCCAGGAACTGGTTCATTTCCCCTCCTTCCAGGCAGTGTTGAAGGGGACAGAAGTGCTGCGGGTGGGGAAGCCCAAGCCCAAGGCCATCTGCTGCTTCCCCTGCAGGGCAGGTGTGGATGGGGAAAGAGAGAAGCTATTCAGTTTGCTTCTGCTCTGCCACCAGACTGAAGCCAAGTTCCCCCACCATCTTGCCATCTCCGTGTGGCACTTATCGCAAGCAGCTCCTGGAAGCATGTCCCCCCCCCTCCAGCTCTGAGGCGCGGCCAGGCGGCTCTGCGCGCTGCCCCATCTGCAGGCGCCACCCCTGCAGCTCCCATTGGCCGGGAACTGCGGCCAATGGGAGCTGCGGGGCAGTGCCTGCAGACGGGGCAGCGCCTGCAGACGGGGCAGCGCGCAGAGCTGCCTGGCCACGCCTCCATGTACTACGTAGGAGCCGGTGGGGGGTCATGCCAGCTGCTTCCTGGGAGCTGCGTGGAGTGGGGCAAGCCCCCGACCCCACTCCCCGTCGGGAGCTGAGGGCCGGATTAAATGGTCTGACGGGCCAGATATGGCCGGCGGGCCGTAGTTTGCCCAGCCCTGTGCTAGACTCTGGGGAGCGTGGGTCCTTGGAGCAGTGAGGGGCTTTGGGGGTTGCTCCATTACAGCAGGCTCAATGCAAAGCAGCTAGAGGCCTGAGAGCAGCAGCCCTGTGTGTAGATGCTGCTCCCCGCACATACACTCACCAGGCCCTGCTCTTGATCAGAAAGTGAGAGCGAGTCCCATTCCCGCCAAACACAGTGTAAACAGCAGCTGCTGCTCTGGGGCATTTGGGAGGAAATCCCCATGAGTGAGGTGCAGGTCTGCTGGCAGAGCTGTGTGAGGAGGTGGGTGTGACACAAATGGTTATTGTGGCAGGTTACACAAATGGCAGCCCACCAGTCCGCTGCAGCACGACAACCAGCCGAATGCTCAATAGCGAGGGGTCTGCAAAGGCCAGGAGGGCGCTGCAGCACGTGGCTGAGCACGGGGGGGCCGTACTCACCTGAGCTCACACTTGATCTGCACCCAGCCAGGACTGCGCAGGAAGGACCAGGGATGGAACCATTTCTCCACTGTCTGCAGGCTCGAGCACAGCACCTCCAGCCACAGGTGCAGGACTTGCTCACTGCACGAAGGGAGGGGGAAGAGTCACTAGGAGCCAGGGCCGTTATCAGAGGGCAGGGTGGCCTCTCTCTCTGGGGGACACTGATTCCCATCCAGCCCCTGACCACAACCCATCAGTCTTTTCCTCTACAGCAACAGGGAGGACACCAGGGAATTGCTCCCTCAGGGGAGAGTCTGGGTCGAGTGTACCTGAAAATAAGGCACTGGCTTCTGGTGGTGGCCACGAGGGATGTAAAAGGTTAAACGGTTAACCTGTAAGCATTAGGGTTACTGTTAACCGGAACTTAACCGTTAACCCCCGCGGCTGGCCCCGGCCGCGCTGTGCCGGTGGGACACTGCCCCGGGCCGTGCTGGGTGGGCTGGAGCAGCCCTGGCAACACCGGGCCCCCAGCCCCTGCCACCCTGCTGCTGGAGCGGCATCGGTTAACAGTTAACCGATTAAACAATATAATTTTAATCGTTTAACTGGTTAACCTTTTAAACCAATATTTATATCCCTAGTGGCCACCTAGGGGAGGACAGAGCTCGGTGACTCAAGCTGTGTGGGGGGAGGAGACTAAAATAACTACTGCTTCCCAGCTTGACCCAGCTGGCTCCAAGCACCCCGCAGCCCACTGGCTGCCTCCCGAGATCCCTCCGCCCACCCCAACCTGGCCCCAGCCCCTCACCTCACCGTCCTGCCTCCTCCTCACTCCCATCTCCCAGCCCGCCCCAAGCTCATCATCGAAGCAACGCTCAAGGAAACGGGCTGAATGACTCACTTGAGTCCAACGCAGATGAGGGAGCGAAGCTTCACGTCCATCTGAGCATGTGCAGCGTCATGCGTCATGTTCACGGACTGCACTGCCTGCCGGGCGGGAGGAGGCGGTTACTACGTTCCACGGGGGGCTCCCACATGGAGAGTCGCTACAGCTACACAGCCTAGTGCACCCTTTCCCTGCAGTTCCCCTTTGCTCGGCGCCATCACAGAGCTCTCTTTACCACTCCCTGTAGGAGTCACCAGGACCACAGCTCCTGTAGCCTTCCCTACAGCGCCACCTGCTGGGAGTAGCTCTGGGCTCTTGCTGGGAGAGGCTGAGAGCAGTTGAAGGGGCTGCACAGACCAGGGGAAGGTACAGAGGTGGGTCTGGCAGGTTTGGCCTGGAGACTCCAGGAATTCAAGATTAGGTCATGTGGTGAAATCTGCAAGAATACATCCAACCAAAACTGGCAACCCTAATCTAGCCCCTGTGCGGGCAGGGCAAGGTACTCACCCGGTAAAGCAGCTCCTCTGGAGTCAGAACTTTTCCATCTTCATCCAGCCTATAAAACCAAAGCAGAGACCCAGTTTACCCCACAGAGCCATCTGCCGATTCAGGCAAGACACTATCCGGCTGGAGCGCACCCCAGAGATGGGAGCCACGCTACTCGGAGAAACACACAGCTCAGCTACTGCCACCAGGAGACTGGGGCGGGGATCCTGATGCTGGCTACTGCTCCGGGCTGAGATACAGCCACAGCCATACCACACAGGAAGTGGGGGTTTTTAGAGACAAGAACCACCTGTCAGTCCCATGTGCAGTCCAGGTCAGCATGGCTCCACTAGCAGTCCCAGGCAGGGCAGCGCAGGGCCCTGCCCATTCGGAAGAGGGAACATGTCATGGCCCAGAAGGAAAGAACGACCTTTCCAGGCGGGAGAGAGGAGTGCAGCTTTGACAAGGAGGACTTGGGGCAGGAGGATGCGAGACTGTCAGTATGACTAGAGCAGCCTCACCTGTAAGTCTTACAGAGCACGAGGCGGGAGTACACCGAGTCGAAGTCTCGTTCCACCTCCCGTCCAGCGGCCTGAGGGAAAGAGGATGTAGTCAGAGCTACAGGCCGTTGATAGCACCCCCGCCCTCACATACAGAACCTCCAGCAGCAGCACCCCACCCGCAGCAGAGTCAGGACAGACCCCAAGGTGCCCAGCAGGGAAGAAAGCCGAGAGAAGGCTGTGTTCCTGTAGTCCTGCTGGACCATAGCCCCGCTATCCCTACATCCCCTCCCCGTTGTTCCCCTGTCCCCGAGTGCCATTCTCACCTCTTCGATAAACAGCCAGGGGTGGCAGGGCCCCCCCAGCAGGGACGGCTTCTTTAACCCATGCTCAAATATAGACTTCAGTGCTGGACAGAGCGTCCCTCGGACCAAGTCTGTCACCCCCTCTGTGACCGAGTCGTCGCCAGCAATGGAGTACTGAGGAATGAAAGGAGTTAGCTCTTAGCCTCTTAGAGAGGGAGACAGCCTCCCAGAGCAGAGAGCTGTAGGTGGGGACACAGAGCCATACCTCTTCTCCAGACAGGCCTTCCCACCCAGACTCCTCTATCTCCTTTCGTCACCCACTCTAGACGCTCCCCTACCCCACTCAGAGCCGACAGCCCCAGGGACTGGAAGCTGGTGCCTGAGCGCAGAACTTGCTTTGCTGGGTTGTACCGATGTCCGGACTAGCAGGTCTGTGGGAAGCGAGGCTGGTTCCATCAAGGCTTAGCTCTTGGCAGGCCCCCCTCCACATGCTCTCACTGACTACAGCCGAAGGCTCTCTCATTCACAGAGCTAATTACTTCCCCGGCCACACACGGCGCCCAATGCAGCCCATACACCTCTCTCCGGGCAGGGACTTTAAACTGTGGGAAGCCAGGCATCCGCAGGGCCCCTGAAAGGATGCTCTTGAGGTTAACACCCAAGACTCTGGGTCAGAAGATGTGGGACTTATTTCTGGCTCTGCACAGACTGCCTGTGTGACCTTTGGCAAATCAATTCATCATTCTGTGCCTCAGACTCCTATCTGTAATGGGGAAGGATAAGAGACTTCCCTATCTCACACGGCCATCAGAGAGAGAGAGAGAGAGAGAGAGGGAGAAAGAGAGTGTGTGTGTGTGTGTGTGTGTGTGTGTGTGTGTGTGTGTGTGTGTGTGTGTCAGTCATTCACAGCTGTGAAACACAGATTCTGGGGTGGGAGGGGCTACAGAAAGATTCATATTTTGCAACATTTGCAGGATGTCACCTCTTGGGCTCTCTTTGAGCCAGACTGTGGTTGTAGGGACCTTAGTCACTGCACAAGACTCCCTCCCATCCCACCCTGTGGATCTCCATCTCCGACCATCCTGTGGGTAAACATTCGGCAAATGCCCAAGGAAACTACCACCATCTGACCACACTATTACGCTACTTCCTGCCAGCGGGGCAGAGGAAAAGTGGCATATAAACACAGATAGCCAGAAGGAGTGATGGCAGCAGGGAAGACACGCATGGGTTTTGGTAAGAAGGACAGTGGGGTTTGCAAGGTGACCTAGAAAATACAGGAATTTTTACCTCTTTGCTCCGTTCATCCAAGACCTCCACAAATTTTGCAGGAAACCAACCTACAAAGAGGAGACAAAGGGTGAGCCTGAGACATCGGGAAACCCTCACATGGACATGAATGAAAACCCAGACTGGCTGCAGGTCCTGGGGGAGGGAGGAGAAAAGAGGTGGGTTCCTGTGTGCCCTGGAGAGGCCTGTGGGCCCAGCCTGGAGAAGAAAACAAGCAGCACTGGAGCCTCTCAGTGTGTATCAGGAAATCCAAACAGCTGCAAGCCTGATGTCATCGAAGGGCATTCTCCCTACAAGCACCACAGACAGCATCAGCTCCCATGCTTCAGAGCAGCCCCCTACCCATCCTCACCCTGACTGTGAAAGTACACCTCGGTTGCTGCATCTGCTGGGAATAATGAACTTGCCTAGCAAGGAGCTGCGCCCCCACCCCTCCTCCACACCCCTCTCTCCTGCGATGTGCATTCCCAGGCAGCTCCCCAATGGGGCTCAGCAGAGCCTTTGGCTATAAGGGCAGGAACTCAAATGAAAAGCAAACCCACACGGCTCCCTGAGACAGGGAGGGCAGAGATGCCAGAGCCATCGCTGAGAGCAGCAGCATCTGTGGAACATTAGCAATTCCACTCCCCCCTCCCCCGTCTCTGGAGCCCCTCCCCCCACCTTTCCCTTAGCCCCCCCCCTCACCCACCAGCCTTGTCTGTTCTCACCTCTCAGTCCATTCAGCTCCCCCACCCAACAGTGCTCGTCCTTTTGGGATATGATCTGAAAGAACGAAGAGGAGAGATGGCAATTTGAGAGAGAGACAAACCCTGACTCACAGGGGCCATGGAACGGGAGCAAGGAGGCAAAATGGGGCTGGCACCAGTGCAGCGTCAGGCTTTCCCTCTCCACACATCCCACCCAGGACAGCTGGGAGATGGGATGCATTGCCATGGAAATAGTGTCACCTCAGAGAGAGTGAGTGTGTGCATGTGGGGTAAGGAATCACTTTCTTCTCAACCATCAGAGGTCGACGGGGGGGACTGAATGACTGAAATTCAAGTCACCAACCAACTTTCATTACAGGTGGGTGCTGCCCAGACACCAGAGACAGGAGTAACAACACCCGTAGCCGGGTTCTTTGTGGGGACTGAACCTGGGACCCTGAATCTAAAAGCATAAGCCTCTCCCATCTGAGCTACAGGACCAAGTCTACTAGCTCAGCGGCTGTAGCAGTCTCTTTATGTGTTCAGCCACTAGATGGGGCTAAAGGGCCGCTCTGGGTTAGCATGGGTTACCCAGGCACCCTGGGCAAGAGGCAGGAGTTCCTGAGGGTGGGAGAAGAGGAGTTAAATGATGATCAGCCATTGTGCCAACACCCTCCTCCCTTTTTCTTCCCCAGTGGTGGTTCTGTTGGCCCCACAATACATGGGGGTGAAAGGCTGGTTCTACTCACCATGCGGGCGCAGGACAATGCTGCCAACACAACACACCCCACATCGGACAGCTATTCAGAGCAGCAGCTTCTTGCGCTTTGATGGGCAGTGGGTTTCCCTTTCCTCCCTCCCTCGCCCACCCTGGGGTGTAAGGAGGTGGTGCCAAGGTTTCCATGCTATTGGGTGCCCTTAGATGATGGCTGGGCTGGACCAGTGACCTGGTGGCACAGAGCACTGAGCTAACTCTGATCGGAGTTCAAATCTTATCTGCCTTTCGCTCTGGGGGAGTGGGGGCTTTCTGACAGCCAGGGTGACCCACTAACCAGTTCCAGCAGGAGGCGGCAAGCGTTCCCAATGGAATTATGTGTCCTGCCTGGATCAGCCAGAACCCCCAGCCACAGACTGCATAACCAGCAACCCAGCACAGGGCTCTGGGAGGGACACCCCAGCCTGACTCCCCAGGGAGAAGGCTCTAAGGAGGATGAAACACTCGCCCCACGTGGTGGCTCGAGGTGGGTGCCTGTAACATGCCCTCTCTGAAAGGGGGCAGAGAGGGTGCATCACGCCACGGGATTCTGCCCCCCCCCCAGCCCTCGTACTGTGATGATGTCGTTCTTGCGGAAGCCCAGCTCGTCATCGTCATGGCGCTCGAAGTCCAGCAGTGCCTTGGCTCGGCGCCGGCGGTTCTGGGAACATGCCACGTAGTTTTCGTGGTCCCGCTGGTGGCTCTCCATGGTGTAATCCGGAGTCAGGTCCTGAGTTTGTGCGGAAGAGAAGCACAGAGGAGCAGTAAGAAGGTGACTAGATGTGCTAGGATGCTCCCCCATGTTCAGTACCACTCTCTGCTCCCTCCCCCGGTGGACAGATTAGCTCTGCTAGCTCCAGGATCAAGCATGGCTCCCTTCCCTCCACCTGGGACAGGCAACGTGCGACACAGAGATCCTGCCCATGGGGGATCTCCCTGAAATCCGGCAGCTCCTCCAGGGGTAGGGGGACCCAGCCTTGGCCATGCAGCACGAGGGACTCAGGTTTAGCCTTGTGCAGTGCGCCCCCACTCACAATGCTGCAGTTCTTTGGATCCACGCACTGGAAGTGCCGTGCCACCTGCAGGATCGCCTCACGAAGGTCGGCCACCAGCTCAGTCTGCTTGATGTTCTTGGCCTTCAGTGCCTCCAAATCATCCTCACCTGGGAACGTGGAACACACGGGGGTGAAGACAAAGGAAACCCCCAATCCCATGCTGGGAAAAAAGGTGGCTGTCGCCTCCCACAACCTGAGCAGAGACAATTACAACAGCTCCCTCTGGTCAAGACTGTAACCATTGCTCTGGCCCCACCTGAACATCTGGGCCCTGCTCATGGCTAACAGGAAAGGGGGCGATATGAGGGGACGGAGAGAAACAAAATACTGCATCCTGTCACTCTAAGGCCCAAGGACCTCTACGCCAAGCACACAGGAGACCAGGACTGGGGCTGGATTCAGCCTCCTTTTCCCCATGCCAATAAAGGGGAGGCCAGTAGGAGCCGGGAGAAAACAGACAGCTCTCAGCTGACACAGATGCTTGTAAGCTGTCTGACCCCATCTGAAGACGGCCAGTTGCTCAGCTCCCCCTCGCTGTCTGTGCGCTTCCTGGGCAGGGAAAAGACGGGGACTGTGTGCACTTCCTTTGCCCCTCAGGGCCCTTCCACTGCCTCCTCTCTATCCCCCTGAATGAAGGGTCTGGCCCTGCTCCCATCCAAGTCACTGTTAATACTCCCACTGACTCCAAGGGAGCAGGAGCAGGCCCTAAATGAGCCCTCATTAACCATTTCCCTGCCTGCCTTAATGTGGGGCATGTACACACCCCACCGAAGGCCCTATATTATAGGCAGCACAGGTAGCAGAGCCTACAGTAGGGTCTTATAATGGGAGCGTCACACAACCTTGTTTTCAGTTGGTTATAACTTTGCTAAACTTTAACCGTTCAATCAGGCTGAAATTTCCCACATGCCGAGGGTCTGCCTCGGGTTGAATTTTTTTGGAAAATTTCAGCAAAATTGGTTTAGCCGTTTCAAGAACAAGATCATGGGAAAATACATTTTGTCCATGTTAAAAACCAACAACCCATACCACCATTTTGTTGAGAAGCTGAGGCACCTCCCCGCTCTGGAGCAGGGATTTGAAATTTGCCTGGGGGTTGCCCTGGTGCCAGGAATGTGTCTCTTGCCATCCTCGTGAAAATCTTCTCAAATTTGGCCTCTGAAAATCTCAGTTCACAGATGCGCAGCTGAGACGTGTTCGAATTTGGTAGCTAAATTCTCCAAAGAATCTCTCTGCACTGAGCATGCTCCTATTGCCGGGATACCAGGGCTGAGCAGGACTCCCAGCTGCTGGGGGCCACCGTGGCACCAAGCACAGGAACCAAAAGCAGGGAGCCTGTCTGTCCTGTGCTCTCAGTGCTCCCCCTGGTGGCATCCAGGAGAAGGATGCAGCCTGACAGGAATGCAAAGGACAGAGGTGCTGGATTTGTGGGTGATGGGACTGGTACTAGGAACTTGGGGGGGAAGGGAACTGTGACTGGGGCAGAAGTGTCTGTAACCACTAGGTTACACTCACCTCAGAACCTGGAATAGAATCCAGGAGTCCTGAGTCTCAACATTCCTCTGCTGTCAGAAAACAGCTGTGAAACCCACTGGCAAAATATGCACCTCATCCACCTGTAGTGCTGCCCCACACAGAGGATAACAGCCTACTACTTCTATAAGGTACTGTTAGCTCAAGTGACAGGTCTGTCTGGTGGATCAAAAGATTCTAACACCGCTGAAGAACCATGTGAGTGCCGATATGGTTTCACAAGATAAAATTTCTGATTTTTCAGTTTGCTTTTTTTAAAAAACATAGGAAATTACATACAAAAAAATAACATTAAAATAAAGTTATGTTTGCAAAATCAAGCACTGAAGATAGGAAATGCCAGAATTAAGGTTTCCTGTGCAACCTTAATTTGGCCCCCTTGTGCATATGCACCATGATTCAGTCTTTAATCTCATGATCACTACGCTTATTTCCACAGGACCTCTGCTCCATTCAGTGCACTAAATGGACACAGTGCTCAGGAAATTAATGAGGGTTGGGTAGTGAAAGGAGGCTGTTATCTGTAGGTTCTCTGCCTCATTTTTTGAGGCTGTTGAAAGGTGGGTAGTGAATGAGGTGGGGAACTGCAGGAAAAGACTTGTGCTTAGGCAGTTTAAATGCTGCTCTGGGGAACTGGATTCTCTCCTTGCCTCTACCACAGAGTTCCTATGTGATGCTGGGCAAGTCACTTAGGGTGGGATCCACGAAGGGCCGTAGGCATTGCGATGCTAAGCGTCACGGCGCCTACCTTTTAGGTGCTGGAAAATTACAAGAACAGCATTGCGACCCACCAAGCCAAGCCAGGGGCCTGGGCTGCCTATACCATGAATGGAGACAGATAGGCACCGAAGAATGTGATCCACACAAATCAGCTCACTCGGTGGGAAGCCACCCATGCTAGGCAATGGGAGATGCCAACAAGAAAGGTGTGTGCTAAACCCTGCCCCTGCGGATGTAGTGATGCATAAATACATAAACAGTTGTAGGCGAGCGAGAGAGAGAATGGCTCTTTAGTCCAGTGGTCAGGGCACCCACCTGGGAGATGGGAGACTGAGGGGCCACGCTCCCTGCTCCAGCCACTCTTTCGTTAGCTTCCGCAGGAGAGATGGAGGGAGCCCACATCAGAATGTCCCTTAGCTCAGTGGTTAAAGGGCTCTCCTGAGAAGTAGGAGACGCCTGTTCAAATCCTTTCTCCCCCTCTGGCGGAGAGGGGGGGAATTGGACGTGGGTCTCCCACCTCCCAGGCGAGTGCTCTAGCCACTGCCCTGTAAGTTATAAGGTGGGCACTGGCACCACCATCATCAGGCTCCTCCTTTATTTTGAATGGGACCTGATCTGGTAGGTGGCCTCTGAGCATGCCTACTGGGTCGGGCCCTGCACACGACTTAGGTGGCTGAACACCTATCTCCCCTGGTTTGTGAATCACTCTGGGGCTGAGGCACAAGATATGCGTCCGGACGCCTAGCAGGAGGCAGCAGCGCACATGCCCAGAGAAAGGAACTTCGGCACCAAGGGAACAGTAGAGCTTGAACTGGGACCTAAGTACCTTTGTGAATCCCACCCTTAAACAATAACTTTTCACTAACTGTGCGTTCCTCCTTTTCTGGGTGCCTGACCCGAGACTCCTGGGGCTTGGCTACACTTGCAGATGTAGAGCGCTGGGAGTTAAACCAGCCTTCAGAGACCGCAGCAGGGAAAACGCTGCCGTGTGTTTACGCTGTCAGCTGCAAGCACAGTAGCATGGCCACATTAGCAGCTCTTGCAATGCCACAAAGAGCAGTGCATTGTGGTAGCTATCCCAGTGTGCAAGTGGCTGCAATGTGCTTTTCAAATGGGGGGGGGGGAGGGAATGGGGGAGTGTGACAGGGAGTGTGTTGTGTGCATGTGGGAGGAGAGACTGTGTTTTGGGGGGCTGAGAGCATGTCAGCATGTTGTCTTGTAAGTTCAGACAGCAGCAGACACCCCCCCCCCCCCCCCCCGCCACACACACACACTCACAACAGCAGCATTCCACACTAATGGTTGCTTTGTCCCGGAGCAGATAAGCATGCCGGCTGTCAGAAACAGAGCTTTGAAAGGGGATATCCACATTCCTACAGCTGATTCCAAAACAATGAGAAGAGTGTCCACTTGACTTCAGGGGATTATGGGACGTTTCTGGAGGCCAATCACAGCACAGTAATGCAACACCTTGTCCACACTGATGCCCGGAGGTTTCAGCCAGGGTGCAGCAAGCTTTATGTTTCTCATGGAGGTGGATTACCAGGAGTGCTCCAGCTGCAGAGTCCAGGCGCTCTAAGTGCCTTGCCAGTGTGGATACCTCAGGAGTTAGGGCGCCCGGGGCTGCTTTAATGCGCTCTATCTTGCAAGTGTAGCCAAGCCCTTGGTCTGAACTGCAGAAGTGCTGAGCACTCCCAGCTGCCACTGAAGTCAATGGGAGCTGTACTTTGAACATATAAAGCGCTATAATGCTAATCACTCTGAAGGATTAGGCTACAGACATCTCAAATTGGGCACCCAATTAGTGGATACTTTTGACATTAATGTCTTTGTGCCTGAGTTCTCCACCTGTAACATGAGGATAACACCTACTCCTCCCACAGGGGTGTTGTGGAGATAAGTTCGTTAAAGCTTGTGAAATACTCAGATGCTAAAGCGATCAACACCAGAGAAAAGCCCGTAAGGAAATTAATAACTCTATCTTCAGAGCAGGGTTTGAATAGTGTGCAGTAAATAAAGCCCGGGACACACACAGACCAATGAGGAGAAAACAAAATATTGAATATCTGCTCAATCAAGTGAGCACCATCCATTCTGTGTACTGAATAAGGCAGGGTCGTGTGATGATTGTACATGATCCTGTAATTCAAAACTGTATCATAATGCATATGCACAAGGGGCCCAGATTTAAGTTGCACAGGTAACATTCATTCTGCCATTTCCTAACCAGTGAGTGCTTGACTTTGCAAACTTAACATCCTTCACTGTATTTTTTTTAAACGCAATACTGTACAAGCTTGTAGTTCCCCATTAACCTGACAAAATACTAAAGGCACTTTCCTCAGCAAGGCCAACACAACACGAGTTCAGAGTTTCACAACCAGGTCATTCTGGAGACACGATGAGCCAGGAGAAAAGTCAGGATAACTTTCAAGAAATTAATGACGGGGGAAACATTTTGGCCCTAAAAACACCATTCCTAATTTTTTTCCAATCTTCCCCCCCACCCAAAAATCTGCCCTGGAATAAGATATCGTACTTTCTGGAGGATCTATTTCTTATCAGGGAAGTCAGCTTCTGCTACCCCATAAGGTATGTATTTTTAAATGCATGCATAATGCTACCCTTTGCTTGTGCCAATGGTTTCCTCGATGTTACATATTGGGTGAGCTAACCCGCAATGAAAATTAAAACATGAAAGTGTTCAGAGTAGAGATCTCAGACGAGGGTAGGGGGTATGGACAGTCATGGGTTGCATTTTAAGTCTCCAAAGGATACTCCTGAGGGCATTCTGTGCCAAAAAATTAAAAATTCTGCACCAAAAAATTAAAAATTCTGTGCACAGTATTATAAAATTATGCAAATTTTATTTGTCAAATAAACGTGGATGCTCCAGCATGGCATTGGGGAGCACAGGCCACTGACTGCACAGAGGTGGGAGATCACTGTGCAGCTCCCCCCACTCCTCCCCCCGGACTCAGTGGTGAGGCTGCACCCAGCCCTGACACAGCGCAAGGACCAGGCCTGTCCGAGAAACACCCTAGGGCCCTGCCCCTCCATGCCAGGTGCACCAGGTATGGGCAGGCAGGCTCAGCAAGGCAGGCTCCAAGTGTGAAAGGGCTTAGTGTGGGGGATACAGGTGTGGGTTGAGAGGGTTCTGTGTGGGGCAATCTGGGTACAGGCGGCTCAGTGGGGGATCTGGATGCACAGGGGCTTGTGGGAGGGTTCTGGGTGCAACATTAATGGGACTCTGCAGGGGGGGTGAGGGGGTCTGGGGCTCAGCAGGGGAGGTTAGAGCTCAGTGGGGGGGTCTGGGTGTGGGGAGCCTAGATGCTGGGGGAGTGGGGCTCAGTGGGGTGGGGATCCAGGTGCAGCTGGTTGGGGCTCGGTAGGGTGGCTTGTCGGGGTGGTCCAGGTGCAGAGGGAGTGGGGCTTCTCAGGTGGGGTTCTGGGTGTGGGGGGAGTGAGGCTCGGCGGGAGGGTCTGGATGCACAGGAGTTGGGCGGATGGGGGAGCAGCTCCTTGTAGTGATCCCTCCCCCTGCAGCTGAGGAGTGATGGGTGCAGGAAGCGCGTGCGGAGAAGGAGGGGGGCAGTTTGCAGAGCTTCCTACAGCTGGGGGAGGGTCCGACAGCCCCAGATGCCATGCAGGGGAAGGGGAAATCCCGTCCTCCCCAGCCCAGCCAAGTCCTCCCCAGTCCTGCCTCCTGCCCCACAATGATTTACCTCTCTGCTGGCTACCATGGGCACCCGAAGCATGCTGCTGGGGAAGGTTGTACGACCACTCTTGTGGCTTCCCTTTGCTTCCCCATCAGAAAGTCATTTTTCTGTGGGGAAGCAAAGAAATCTGCAGGGGACATAAATTCTGCGCATGCGCAGTGGTGCAGAATTCCCCCAGGAGTAAAAAGAGGGACTTTGGATATTCCTGTCCTAAATGGCTTCATATTTTGGGGGTGGCTGGACCTGCAGCAAGAAGGTTAAGGGCTAAAGATCAAAGCACGCTACTTCCTGGGCTATCAGGAAAAGTCTGCTTCTTGTTTTGGGGAGTGCAGACTCAGCAAGTTCAACTCCCTTCTCTCCTCCTCATTCAATCTCTTCCCTTGCTTTACCTTCTCTTGTTGCTGAAGGAATTTTCACCCACTCCATTTCCCTGTGCCCAACCCCTCTTCTGCCTCCAGACTATTCTTTCACCCTCCACCCTGATAGCACCATCACAACATGCAAGGAACACACTTGTCCTCACCGAAAAGCAACGAGGTGATGCCAGATTTCCTGCGCTGGGTCCTGCGCCGCACAATCTGAAGGGGGGGGGGGGGAGAAGAGTGAGACAGAGTGGACTCGTAAGGAGACATTAGAAGAACTAAACACATATAGATTGGCATATAGGGGCTAGAGTAGGGCAAGGGGATACAGCGACCATCAGCAAGTCTCTGAGGGGTGTACACTGCAAGGAGAGAGGGGAACTGTTCGGAGTGGTCCCAGACAGAATGGGCAGTAACCAAAGCACTCTGAGCAAGAGGACCAGCAGGAATGATTTCTGAGAGTGGGATCTATCAGGCTGTGGATTAATCTAAGGGTGGATGATCACCATCAGGGACACTCGGAACAGGACTGAACAAAGCACAAAAACAGCCAAACACTGGCTGGTGAGGGGGAGAACAGGAGATGACCCAGGGATCTATTGCAACACAAAATTAATTCATTCCACGGAGAGAGTGAAAGGCAGTGTTTAGTGCTTAGCCGGTTGCTGAGATTCCTCTTGCGTGGGTTGGCTGTGGCAGGTGTGGGAGGTCTGGTAGCATGGCCTCCTGGCAGTGAGAACAGTACATGTGGTCACATTCCCATCACAGTCCTAGCACTCACTCCCCCTCCCTGGGAAGGTGAGAGAAGGGAAGTTTATCATGGAGCCTAATGCAGGGTGGCCTCGTGCTAACAGAGTGTTATAAGGGTGGATGGCCAGCTAGCCCATAAGGCAGTGTCACGAAGGGGATCTACAGCCCCTAACAGCCCAGATGGGCAGGGCTCCGTGCACCCACCTTGGATAGATTATTGACAGCGGCGCTGGGGTTGAGCAGCTGCCCTTGGTCAGCGATGAGGTAAGCCAGGTGCTTGCGGCGCTGGGTCTCCACTGCCATGTCTGTCAGTGAGCCAGCGACGCGCATGGCCTCCCGCAGCAGCACCTCCGCATCCTCGATCTGAGACGGGATGTCCGAGAGAGTGTTGAAGATGGAGGCAGAATTCTCCGACTGGATTAGCTCATCTTCCTGCGAGAATGGGGAGAAACCACGCATACACAATACGCTGAGGATGCAGTAACACTCACCAGGACTGCTAAAAGCCCTGCTTACAACACCTCAGAATGCAGTCTAGGCACGAAATTTAACCCAGGAGCAACTAGATTATTTCTTAAAAGTTTCAATAAGAAAAAGTCCAAGCTGTTTGGTCAGGAGATAGCAGCAGCATCTCACACTGCTCTAGCACTTTCATACCAAAGGATCCCACAGCACATTATACAGAAATCACTTCATCCACCACAGAAACGCAGCCACCTCAAGGTGCTGCACAATCGCCATCTTGCACCAGCAATGCTACACAAGAGAGTCACAGGATAACTTCCCCTGAATTCTGAATGGGAGAAAGTTTAGGGTAATCACCCAAATTAAATATGGCCACGACAACAGGGCTTGTGTGAACAGCACCAAAGGATCTTTTATCATCCCCAAATGGTCAGCAACTTGGTTTGACATCTCCATCCAAAGATAGTAAAAAACCAAGAACTCTCCGGAGCCAGGGAGGGCAGGACAAGTCTCCAGTCTGTGTTACTCTGGGCTCAGGAGTCAGGGGGGTGTAGCAAATGAGGGAGGGTGATGGTGAGACATGGGGAGTGGAGGTGAGGGGAAAAAGAGCAGGAAAGGGAAGCCATCTTCTTGACTGAGTCTCCCAAATCTCAAACAATGGATTGCTGACTGCCTTCTGCCAGGACGCCCTTCACATCCCCAGATTCTGAGGAAATCAAGATGGCAGCTCTCGCTCTCCCCAAAGTGAACTCCTGAACCAGATACAACCAGGGGGTACAGGAGGGCCCCCCACCCCTAGAATCCTCCTCGTTCCTGAAGAGAAAGCCAGGGTGCTAGAAATCAGGGCACAGGAGGTGGTTGTTACCTTCATACTGAGCATGCCCAGTGTGACCTGGAAGAGCACCAGCGAACCCTGGTAGAAGAAGAGGTCCCAGATGCGCAGCAGCAGTTTGATATGCACAACACTAGCGAAGCACGTGAGGAACCAGTGCAGGGTGATCAGGGACAGCTCTGTGTATGAAGAGACAGAAAGGGAATGTGACACAGGTGATCGGGTGACCAGAGAGGAAGAGAGCCCACACAGAACCGCCCTCCCAGCCTGAAAGGGACACCCTCAACTACTCCTCATTCCCAGGGGATTCTCCAGCCACCATGACTATAAAGGAGGACAACTCTGATGACATCAGTCAGCGCATGAACAGCTCCGGGGGACGTGGGGGGGCGGGGAGAGGCTCACATGCGTTGTGTTTAGTAAAATAAAAGTCATAGGAATAAGGCCATTTTCTTGGGACCTAAGATATGACAGTGCCCCTTTTAAACAAGACTCAATCAGAACGTCCAAAACCACATGCGACATTGTGCGCGCGTACGTACAGCCACAGCCATACACCAGGAATTCAAACCTCCCCCTCCTCAAAAGTTTAATGTCCCTCCCCGCTCCCTGTGGCCTCCAAACAGGAGAGAGGGAGAGATGCTGCATCTCCCCATCCCAGTGCTAAAGCCTCCATGACCTCCTGGGTTGTCAAAAAACCCCAAACACAAGACTCCCAGGCATTCCTGGGTGAGAAAAGCCCCCCAGTAAGTCCAGTGCAACCCTCAAACCAACAGCTTCTCCCCAAAACACAACCACAATGCTCAGCTCTGCATCGTCAAGCCCTGCAGCAAAGCAAACAGAGTATGGAGCAACAGGAATACACTGAATTCATCACTGCCACATGAACCAAGGGACACTTTACTGAGTGTATTCGGCTGGAGAGGGAGAGGGGTATTGTGGGAGCAGCCTCACAATTGTGGGTTCCTACCACATCATTTCAGTTTAAGGTGCTGTGCAGTACATAGGCCTCTCTTACACACACACACACACGCATGTACATACGCATGAGCCTGGGTCATGCCTGCAGGCTGAAAGCAGCATCCTGGGTCAGAAGTTTCAATGGCCTTAGGGGCCCCTTTACCAATATCATGCTCTTGCAGGAGCTTGTCCAGCCGTGGCAGGTACTGCACGATGAGGTGGCGTAGGACGCGCTGGTCGGTCTGCACTCCCATCAGCGTGGTGCTGAAGTAGGAGGCAGGTACCAGGTCCTCGATGATGGCGCACATCATCCAGAAGGCATCTTCCTCCTCCAAGAAGAGCAGCAGGGAAGCCGCCACCTAGTGAGAAGGAGAAGAAGAGATGTTCATTCCAAGCTTGCACTAAATGGGACATTCACTGGTGCTTAGGTGGAGTGGAACATTTCCATAGGTCTGTGTGGGAGATGGACAAAGTCCAGAGTTTAGGAGATGGAAACATCCCTCATTTCCACACCCAGGAGCTTTGCTTTGCTTTCTCCTATTGGTGGAATTTCTTTCACACGCCACCCGAAGAGATTCTTTGCTATTTCAGTCACATCAGCCGAGTCTCGTGTCAATCAAATAAACAATATCACTCTCCTGCCACAAACAGACTAGTTTAGTCCATGTGCAGAATTATTCCTTCCATTTCTCCTGCCCCGTGAAATGGCTCCATTTTGTCTGTTCCTCTGATCTAATTTGGTTCGCATGGTGCCCAGCTGCACTGCAGCTGCCTGAAATCAGCTGCGCTGACTCACCTACTGCGGAAAGAATGATCCCTAATGAAGGAACACAAAGCAGGGGCAAGTGGAATTACCATGCCGGTGCCTTGGCAGTATCCGATCTCTGGGTAAAGCCAGGCTAGTCCCCGGAGTATCCTGCGCAGTCGTGGCACCCCGATGCTGTTCATGTTGGAGAAGCAGGCGTTGCTGGGCATGGTGCGGAGCAGGTCCTTCTCGATCTGGCAAGCACCAGTCACAAACAATTGCTTCAGACTCAGCTAGTGTAATCTGCTTAACAGCCTCCTGCTCCCTTGGCCTCCCTGATGCCCTGCCCTGGCCACACACTCCCTAGCCTTCCCCACACCCTTTTCAAGTACATTTAGTGCCAGTGCAAGGTACTGGACTGGCACCATCTGGAGCCCGAAGGCCTCTGTTTACCCTCAGGACAGCACAGCCAGGGACAGAACAACTTCTCAGACACACTCTCCAAGGTACCTAAACTCTGCCTCAGAGGGATGAGAGGGGACTTCATACTTCTTGACCCATTCGGTCCTTGGTGTCCCCCCTGAGAATGGCAGCAAGAGGCCAATTAGTACAGTCTGTGCTGCTGGGGTTTGCAAAGTGGACATTTATCCACCGGGATCTGGAGTGAGGCCACCCCACCCCGCCCATTTCAGGCAGGCCACCAAATCACAATCTGATGGCAAGGGCCTGGGCTTGACTGTAGTTCGTGATTGTGAGCATAAAGGCTCCATATCACAGGCCAAATCCCCTGAACTGTTCAGTCCCTCCCTCCATCAGATGTTTTTGGTTTGTTACCCCAGGAGCTTGGCGAGTTTGGCCCAGAGATAGAGTTTGGCCATGACGGCATTACAGAAAAGAAGGGAGGGGAAGGGAGGGAGGAAATTCCCTGTCCCAGCCTTGCTGGCACCTTGAGCCCTCACGGCTCAGGAGGAAAGACAAAACCCTAGGAGACAGCTGCTGCCACTTGAATAGGGCATGCACCTGCTGGTGGTATTTCAGTCCCAGGGTTCCCTTTCCTCATTAGTAGGGCCCTACCAACTTCATGGTCCATTTTGGTCAATTTCACAGTCATAGGATTTTAAAAATCGTAAATTTCATGATTTCAGCTATTTAAATCTGAAATTTCACAGTGTTGTAATTATAGGGATCCTGACCCAAAAAGGAGTTGGGGGTGGCGGTCTCAAAGTTATTGTAGGGGGGTTGCGGTATTGCTTCCATTACTTCTGCGCTGCCTTCAATGCTGAGCAGCTGGAGAGCGGAGGCTGCTGGCTGGGAGACCAGTTCTGAAGGCAGAGCTACTGCCAGCAGTAGCACAGAATTAAGGATGGCCTGGTATGGTATTGTCACCCTTCCTTTTGCGCTGCTGCCTGCAGAGCTGGGCCCTCAGTTAGCAGCCGCCATTCTCTGGCGCCCAGCTCTGAAGGCAGCAGTGCAGAAGGAAGGGTGGCATGGTATGGTATTGCCACCCTTACTTCTCTGCTGCTGCTGGCAGGGCGCTGCCTTCAGAGCTGGACGCCCAGCCTACAGCCGCTGCTCTCCAGCTCTGTAGGCAGAACAGAAGTAAGGGTGGCAATACCACGACCCCCCTAAAATAATGTTGTGATCCCCCTACGGCTCCCTTTTGGGTCAGAACCCCCAATTTGAGAAATGCTGGTCTCCCCTGTGAAATCTGTATAGTAAAGGTAAAAGCACAAAAAAGACCAGATTTCACAGTCCCTGACGCGTTTTTCATAGCCATGAATTTGTAGTAGTAGGGCCCTACTCCTTAGTATCTTGGTCAGTGTTTGTACCTAGGCATGATTCATACGCATATATTCACAGCAGAGCTGTCTGCCCCATGTACACAGAAACCAACACAGCCTGAGGACAGTGTGGGTGCGGACTAAATCTTTTCCCCTCCCCTCTTGGGAAGGTGAAGTGAGCCCCTCAAACCAATAAAGGATGAGAATAATAATAAATAAAGGATGAGAAAAATTAACGAGTAGCATAGTCCAACCTCTCCCCTCCCCCTCATCTGTCCCTGCAGGCATTAAGCAAATTCCTCATCCCCCCCAGTGCAACAGATCACCCATGTTTCCACCCCAGGCACTGGAGCGTTGGCATCAGGCAGGCTCCCAACCTGTTTGGCAGAGATAGTTTCGTCATTGGAGCTGTTTTTCACAATGTCTCGGTAGGACATCTCCGAATTCCTCTTCTTCTGCAAGGCCCCAGAGAGACGCATCCACAGCTGGAGAATCGGGGACATGAAAAGAAAGGGTGAAGAGCGGTCAAAACGCAACCACAACAAACCGAGAAGTGAAAGCAACAGGAACTGGTCTCTCATTTCATACTCCCTGCTTCCCTTCCTCATGACTGTGCCCCAGGGCCTCACCTGAGGCCTCATGCTGTGTGGGATGCCAGCCAGCACCAGTGAGCGCAGCTTGTCCGAACCCGGCAGCGTGACCTCGATTTTGTCCCAGGTGAGGTCCCCCACGTCGTGGTTGTGCGTGAATTCCAGGTGGGCCTGCCACTTCAGCCTCTGCTGTGGCTCCTCCGTCAGCGGAATCCCCAGCAGCTTGCTGGAGTTCGGCTCAGCGCCATCTGCATCAGGAGACAGGAGAAGGCAGAGGTGGGAAGGAAACAGACAAGTAAGAAAGGGACTGGGCGGGGACCAGTGACAGACAGAAATGGAGAGATCTGTCTTCTGTATCTGAAAAAGCCAGACAAAAATATCTGAGCCTCTGCACTGGTGGCGGCGCTGGGGATTCAGATGCATGAGCCCTGCATCACAGCAATGACAGCCTGGGTTCAAACTGCGCTTGCCACCCAGCACAGCTTGTGTGGTCACAAGCAAACCACACTGAAACCCCAAGATATAGGAGGCTGGGACTCATATGTGCCTATTCAAAACGTGAGCCAGCCAAACAGCGGGTCATCGAAGTTAAATGAGAGCCTGGCAGCAGCTGCCCCACTGGGTTTTGTAACTTTGTATTTAATAAGGCTCTTTAATCTAATAGACAAAGGCACAGCGAGAGCCAATGGCTGGAAGCTGAAGCTAGATAAGTTCAGGCTAGAAATAAGGTGCAAAATTTTAACTGAGGTAAATTAACCATTGAAGAAACTTAATAAGGGAAGTCGGGAATTCACTGTTATTGGCATTCTTCACTCAAGACTGGCTTTCTAAAATATATGTTCTGGCTCAGCCATAGGACATGAGCTTGATGCAGGAATTGCAGGGGTGAGGTTCTGTGGCCTGTGTTATGCAGGAGGTTAGACTAGATGACCAGAATGGTCCCTCTGGCATTAATATCCATCAATCTATAATATGCTCTGGAGGAACAGGCACTCCCTTTGCCACACCCCTATACCCGTGTCACTGTCCCTGGGGTGCTTCCCAGTGCTCAGTGTGGCACTCAGCGCAAGTGTGCACACACACACACATGCACATAGAGCAGGGATACGCATACCCCTGGGAGTACGCAGAGGTCTTCCAGGGGGTACATCAACTCATCTAGATATTTGCCTAGTTTTACAACAGGCTACATAAAAGGCACCAGTGAAGGCAGTACAAACAAAAATTTCATACGGCTTGTTTATACTGCTCTATATACTATACACTGAAATGTAAGTATAAAATAAATCAACTGGAATATAAATATTGTAATTATATGGTAAAAATGAGAAAGTCAGCAATTTGTCAGTACTAGTGTGGCTGTGACACTTTTGTATTTTTATGTCTGATTTTGTAAGCAAGTAATTTTTAAGTGAGGTGAAACTCGGGGTACACAAGACAAACCTGACTCCTGAAAGGGGCACAGTAATCTGGAAAGGTTGAGAACCACTGACAGAGAACACAGCCTCCTCCTGCCCTTTCCAGGGGACTAATCTTGCCCAAATCAGTTTTCCCCTTTTCAGGGTACAGCAATGCAATGTGACGTCTCCTCATATGGCAACCAGGAATCTTCCCATTGCCAGACACTCCTTTTCTTTTCCTCCTCTTTAGCCACGGCAGCTGGCCCCCATTATTAATGCCCAGCTGCATGGGTTCTCCAGCCATTTTAACCCCTTTCTGTTTGGTCCTCCCTTCCTGCAAGGTGTGCAGCTAAAGCAGGTTGTTGGTTCTGCCCCTACTCAGGCACCCTTGGTCAAGCTGTGGGGGCTTTCCCCTCACCTGGACGGGTAGAATAGCCTATCGCAGTTGCCCACCTTGGGATGGGAACCAGAGGTGCTTTGATAGAAGGTTTGAAAGGTCACTGAGTTTGACTGCATCTGCTGTAGGTGCTCTGCATTGCACTGCTGAAAAGCTACAATGCTATTTACCGCAGCACATATTGCTCAGTGAATCGTAACAGCTGTACCTCCCCCTCCTGCAGCAACAATGCACCAGTGAAACACGCCTTCCCCGCCTCATGATGGCAAAGTTACACTGGGGTCACAGACTGTGCTGGGCCAGCGCTCCAGCATTTTAGATATCACTTTCCAAGAGGGCCAGCACTTTTAAAGCACATCCCTAAAAAAACTGGAGTCAGGATAGTGCTGGGAACTGAAGACATCACAGAGAGTGGAAGGGAGATCCTATCACATGAGGTACCATAGGGATAGAATGGGCCCAGAAGGAGGGTAGGGGCAGCCTTACCTTCCTTATCCACTCGGAAGCCGAATTCATCGTACCGGAATTCCGGCTGCTCCACCAACTCTTCTTTCTGGGGGCGTGAGAGGTAGAAAGTAGAGGTAGCATTGATTTCCATCATTTGGCCACTAGGTGGGGCACCTGCTTAGAGTGCCAGGCTGTGTCACACTGCCTAGGCCCCAGTAAGGGAGGAGCACTCCCAGCTCCTGGGATGCACACTCAGACCTTCATCCCCTCCTGAACACTGCTCTGTTCAACAGGCAAAATACGCTAGTCTAGCCCCGCTTCACAGTGAGGAAAGGGCTTTGGCTTCTCTTCAGTAGATTCTGCCTTGATTCCCCACCCATGTCGCTCTCCTCGGCTTCTCATTATGGAAAGGAGGCATACCATCCACTTGGGAGAGGCAGTGGATCTGGATCACTACTCTGAGATAATCCCTACGTGTATGGGAACTCCTGGGAATGCACCCTAACACAGCCCCCACATGGGTGGTCCTCTAAGACATGGTTAGTCCTTCATTATCCTGTGTGTGCACTCCTAGCACTGCCCCGCCAAGACCCCATCTACATTCCAGCCACCAATGCAACTGCACCAGTGCAAACAGTTGGGGTAGGCAGGCTAAGCTGGTGGAGCTTGCCCTGGTTTCAGTCAGAGGTTCTTTCAGCTCCACAGCACAAACACCAGTTTTCCTTGCTTATTCTAGAGCAGAGGTTCCCAAACTTTTCTTATTGCGTGTCCGCTTCCAGATCTACCAGCTGCCCGCGTGCCCCTACCCTTCTCATCACTGATACTTTGTGAGTTCTTCTTAACACTACCTGTCCTTAGCCATTTGTCCATATTTCACTGTTACATTCAGATATAGTTATAGTGCGACGTATACAACCAAAAACAAACCCCCTAAGTTCTGAGCTCAGTTAGACTGGACACTTGCTGGGCAAGTGAGCCCATGCTGTACGGTAATTGGAGGTGAGGGCTCTGTACATCAGCGTCTCTGGGTATCTGTGTTCTCATGGGTACATCTTGAAATAAATTAACTATCGTATTTTATATAACAAATTCACATAGAGTTTTAAAGCTTCAGCTGAGTAGCCTATTTTGAAAATGCAATAAATAAAATCCACCATTACACAATTACTCCCATGTACCCCCAGAGATGTTGCGTGTACCACCAGAGGTATGCGTACCACAGTTTGGAAACCCCTGCTCCAGGGGTTGGCACAGGTGCAGCTATGCTGGTGGCTGAAATCAGGGATAATCCCATGTGTAGACAAAGCCTAACCCACCCGACTCCTAACAACTGCCCACATGTGCACTCCTAACACTGCCACTCTTGCATCCTCCCACAGCACAAACTGGCATCAGTCAGTCAGTGCACCCCTAACAAAGCTCCCCATGTGTGTTCTCCCCAAGGCACACAGGTAGCCCCACAGATATACATACTCTTTCACTGCACGAGTCTCTGAGAAACGGGCTCAGAGGCCCATCCCACTAGGCTCTGTGACTCACTTGCCTTTAACAAACATTACTGGCAGGTTACAAAGCTCTACACTCATCCCTTAAACCAGAGCATGTGGGGGAGGGGGGGGGAGAGAGAGGAGAGAGGTTAATTTCTCCTACAGTGCGTTAGCCCACACAGGGCTATGGAACCCATGACTGACCGGTGGATGGTTAGAAAGACCCTTCTCTGCATCGTAAAATGCAGCCACAGAGTTGCAAAAGAGCAGGGAAAGGATCCACAGAGGTTTCTTCAGGCTCTGGGTGTCCCCTTGGCTCTGTTCAGCAGAGGCTGCACTCACTACCCAACACTTAGTTTAACAGCAAGTTCCAGCTGTTTGCAGCTGCAAACACACAGAATTTCAATGTCAGCTCATTGCTTAGAACAGTTTTTTGGGGACAGAGAAAGTCTGCACCTTCCCTGCAGCATTAAGAGTCCAGTAAGCCAGCAGCAGCACTTCACATTTATTACTCTACCAATGAAGAGAAAAAAAGCAGACAAACTGTGTTCTGTCCCCTCTCCCCACTGTACCTGGGTGTACTTTGCCAGGATCTCCTGTGGCCAGATGCTGGGGGTGAGAGCTGAGAAGGGGCCCCCAGAGGAGGGGGTGTGGTTTCCTAAATACAAAGGGATCAACACACACAATAATTAAGAACACGGAGCAGCTTAGCAGATATTAACTAACACCTAATACTGACAGCCAACAAATTCAGTGAGATGTCAGGTGGCTACAATGGCATCTTGGTATTTATACAGCTCTCATCACCTTAGTAACTGTGCTACCGTGCCCAAGGAAGCAAACAGGATCAGCTTATGTTTCTGTAGCATCTTTCATCCCTCGGGAACTCCAAATAGTAAGTGTCACTCCCACTAAAAGGAAGCACCTTTAGAATGGAACTCGAAGCAAACTTTTTATACCAGCACGTCAGACACTGTAATGACTAAGTAAAGGTGCACAAGCGCAAGATCAGGTACCCTAGGGATAATGGAGAGAGTGTTCAGGGAAGTGAAATGATCATGTCTCATTGTGATTTTAGGGCTCATCTGAAACATAACTAAACAGCATTCCCATGTGCCACATCGGAGCATTCGTTCAATCTTCATGGAGCAACGACTACCACCTGCTGAGTCACCAGTCCCAACTCCCACCGCACCTGGCGTTTCCTGGAGCTTTGCCATCCAGACCCAGTTTAACTTGTGAGCTGAATGACATCTACATAGCCCCCAAATCTGTCTCCTCCAAGAGGCGGCAGCTCCACTAGAACTGAGGGGTTGGGATAAATCTACCCTCCTCTCAGAGCTTGTAGTGGGAGTTCAAACAGCGGTGGCTGAAACTGCAGTTACAGTAAAAACAAAAAACCTCAAGTCAGATTTAGTCCCGTTCCATAGCTCATTTAAAAGAAAAAGGAGCCAAGTTCGCTAATCAGACTCAACCCCCTGCTCTGTTCAGTCGGGAGCATCACAGCTCTGGGCAAGTGGTTTGCACTGCTGCAGTCGTCCAGCAGCACCTCCACCACGGATGGATGGCACCAAAGGAACTGTTGTGAGGACAGTAAAAGTGAGATGGGGAAGGGCTGCGAATGTGGGGTGAGAGAATCTAAGACTGTCCCTGCTGGATACAGGCCTGGTCTACACCTAAAAGTTAGGTCAACATAGCTATGGCGCCCAGAATGCACACCCCTGAGTGCTGTGTCTGTGCTGACACAGCTAGGTCCATGGAAGAATTCTTCTGTTGATCTAGCTACTTCTGCTCGGAGAGGTGGATTTTCGCAGATGGCACTAAGCTGGGGGGAGAGGTAGATACGCTGGAGGTAGGGATAGGGTCCAGAATGACCAAATTGGAGGATTGCACCAAAAGAAATGTGATGAGGTTCAACAAGGACAAGTGCAGAGTCCTGCACTTAGGACGGAAGAATCCCATGCACTGCTACAGGCTGGGGACCGACTGGCTAAGCGGTAGTTCTGCAGAAAAGGGCCTGGGGATTACAGTGGACAAAAAGCTGGATATGAGTCAACAGCGTGCCCTTGTTGTTGCCAAGAAGGCTAACGGCATATTGGGCTGTATTAGTAGATTGAGGGAAGTGATTATTCCCCTCTATTCGGCACTGGTGAGGCCACATCAGGAGTATCGCGTCCACTTTTGGGGCCCCCCCTACAGAAAGGATGTGGACAAATTGGAGAGAGTCCAGCGGAGGGCAATGAAAATGATTAGGAGGCTGGGGTACATGACTTATGAGGAGAGGCTGAGGGCACTGGACTTATTTAGTCTGCAGAAGAGAAGAGTGAGGGGGGATTTGATAGCAGCCTTCAACTACCTGAAGGGGGGTTCCAAAGAGGATGGAGCTTGGCTGTTCTCAGGGGTGGCAGATGACAGAACAAGGAGCAATGGTCTCAAGTTGCAGTGGGGGAGGTCTAGGTTGGATAAGAGGAAAAACTATTTCACTAGGAGGGTGGTGAAGCACTGGAAAAGGTTACCTAGGGAGGTGGTGGAATCTCCATCCTTAGAGGTTTTTAAGGCCCAGTTTGACAAAGCCCTGGCTGGGATGATTTAGTTGGTGTTGGTCCTGCTTTGAGCAGGGGGTTGGACTAGATGATCTCATGAGGTCTCTTCCAACCCTAATCGTCTATGATTACTTACCGCAACAAAAAACCCTTCAGTCGCTGTGGAAAGAGCCTACACTACAGCAGTGTAGATGTGCCACTGTCACGCCTGGAGTGTAGACATGGTCATAGTTTACTAAGGCTTGGACTGAAAGGATCAGATGACCAAGGCTTAACCACCCCTCAGCCTCCTTCCCACCCCAGGCTGATCAGCTGGTAGTTG
This sequence comes from Emys orbicularis, assembly GCF_028017835.1. Lineage (NCBI taxonomy): Eukaryota > Metazoa > Chordata > Testudines > Emydidae > Emys > Emys orbicularis. Next base: position 96,737,588 of record NC_088683.1, read on the forward strand.
GAGCAAAGCGGGAGAGAACTTCCACTACACATCTCTGAACAAAGCTTTTTCCTCTTTTTGACTTCATACAACATCAAATCCACCATGAGGGAAAGATCCTGGATAGGAACAGAGCTGAGCAAAGTGGTGATGAGGATGCATGAAGCAGAATAGATTTCAGCCTCTCTCCCTCTATGTCCCATGGCTGGGGCAGCTTCTGCAGGGCTCCGTGTGGCATGGCGGGGAGAATTGGACTAATACCAATTGAACATGGGCAGGATCATTTGGGGGAAAGGAAGAGGCATTTGGTCTCCCAACCAAAGCAGCACATTAAAATAAATTAATTTCTCTGGTTACTGACCTCTAACTGGAGGTTCTTCGAGGTGTGCGACCCCTATCTGTATTCCACTGTGGGTTTATGTATGCACACCATGCGCTCTGAGCCAGAGAACTTGAAAGCAGTGTCCATTGGTCCATGCATGCGCCATGGCTCACTTTGTGCCTCCGACAGAGGGGCTAAAGCATGGGGCAGACCGAGCATCTGTCCAGTTTCTTCTCTAGTGCAAATCAGATCCGAAGCAGAGGGGAAGGAGGACAGGTTGTGGAATATAGATAGGGACCACACATCTCAAAGAACCTCCAGTTACAGGTAAGTAACCTCCCCTTCTTCGAGTGATGGTCCCTATTGTTTTCCATTGTGGGTGACTGACAAGCAGTACTTAAGTAGGAGAAGGGTGTGAGGAGGCAGACAGTAGGGCTGAGTAAAGGATCCCCGTCCCAAAGGAAGCATCAGCAGAGGAGTCCTGTACCAGGGTGTAATGTCTCACAAATGTGTGAACAGAGCCCCAAGATTCTGGATCTGGGAGAGCAAAAACATCCGGTGGAGCAGTAAGGGATTCCGTTCTCCCGGTGTAAAAGGGGTTCTATCTGTCCAAGCTGCTGGAGCCAGAGGAGATTGTTTTACTTTTGAGGAAGATGGTGCCATGGATAGGCGAAGTTGGTGATAATCAGTCTTAGTCAGTGCCAGCAGATCCTGGGGCTTGGGAGGTGCCCAGGATGACAGTACTGACCGATCGCGGTCCAGTACTGATGTAGCCCAATGTTTATGGGCTTTCTTCTCGTGCATCTGGAACTCAGGACATACTAAGTTCCCTTAGGCCAAGCTGATGGGCTTGCTCCGAGCCGAATCCGACTTCTTTGAAGTGGATTTAGAAAAAGACTTACTCTCATGCTTATGAGAGTTTCTTTGATTCCTGACAAGCTTCCACCAGATTTGGACTTTGCAGCAGGAGGCGTACTCCTTGCTGAATAAGGCTGATGTATGGGAGGGTTCCTTACCCTCATTCTGATTGAGGACGCATGGTCTTCTCCATGAGGTGTTTCCAAAGACAAAGTTCCCACCTTTCTTGGATATGATTGGGGAATGACCGGCAGATACTGCAATTCAGTGCAACGTGAGCTTCCCCAAGGCAGTACAGGCAGTGCTGGTGGTCACTGCTGACTGAGAAGGATTGCAGACGGGAAGCGCAGAGTTTGAAGCCCAGAGTCTTGGGCGTAGTCCACTACCCACATGGGCTACAGGGAGGTGAACGTTTCCCCCTCGAAAAGAGTCTAACACCAACATCTATAAAAACACTAAAGTATAAAACTGTATAAGCTGCTAAAAACTATTAACAATGTTAGATCTAAATCTTATTTTGTAAGCTAACGCCAAAGCTATGAACACAGAGAGGTTCTGACCCAGACCATATGGCAGTAAGCAGGAACAGGAGATGTGGCTGGTCTGCCACACCCTTTATCCCGTTGGTCGGAGGCATGAGGTTAGCCAGGGCGCATGCACGCACCAACGGACATTACTTTCAGATTCTCTGACTCCAGGCGCATGCATAAACCCACAATGGAATACAACAGGGACCATCACTCGAAGGAGAAATGGTTCCTTGAGACAATAACTTACCAGCAGCAGTTCATGTGAAAAAGAACAAACAGGCTCTTTCAATAGAGCTTTATTGTTGCTGGCCCTCCCCTCAGACATAGGCAGGAAAATATGCTCCAAGGCCTGGCATCCTCTGCTTACCTGACATGGTGCTGGAGGAGTGTGCGTGATGAAGGGCGGCGTGTATCTCTAGGCGTGCTGCCCTCCAAAAAGTCTTAGGTCACTGCTCTGCTACAAGAAAAAAAAAATAAGGTAGAAAAAACAGAAGTGTTCATGAGAGTATTCATTCAACATCTGGGGTCAACTGTGTCCCAGATGCTCCTAATGAACAACCCCCCAATAATTTTCCACAGGAAGATGAAATCCCCTCAACCCAAGACCTATCCACATGGCCTGGGGGAAATTCCTTTCTGACCTGAGTGACAAAGGGACACAACCAAGGGTAAAATGATCTCTTTACACCATCCTTGTGATACTAAAATCATGTCAGATTTAAAGGGAAAATAACATCAAAAATCAAGTTGCCTCTCACCATAGAAGCTGTTTGCTTAATTTTACAACACACTCAGGATCCTGCATTTAATGGTGGGCACTAGGAAAACATGACCTGGAAGGAATTCAGAGCATGATTCAAGACTGGAGGGAACGCCGCTAACCGTACACCAGGAATTACAGGGAAAGCTTTAGAATATCTGCACAATACAAAGGGTGTAAACCTTGAGGCTGTAGAGGAATTGTTCTGAGTGGTACAAGGGGATATAACTAGGAGTAATAAGAGAGAGAGAGAAACATTTCATAAGAGTGAGGTCTATTAAGCTGTGGAATAGTCACCCAAGGGATGAAGTCGGAGTCTCACCACTCAGCATAGTCTGAGGCCTGGTCTACACTACAAAGTTAGGTTGACGTAAGCCACCTTCTGTTGACCGAATAATGCATGTTTCTACACTTAAATTTGTCTCCCACCTATCTAAGTGCTCTGTTATGCCAACACAGTAACACCAGCTCTCAGAGCAGAGGTCAACGCAGCACAAGGGTAGACACCACATTACCTATGTCGACCCTAACAGTCCTCCCGCAGCTGTCCACAATGCCCAATGCTGACCGCTCTGGTCACAACTGTTAACTCCACTGCCCAGAGGTTACATTGACTGGAAGGGTCCCCTGCCCCCACTTAAAGCCCTGTGAATTTTTGAAAAGCCTTTTCCTGATTGCCCAGCTTGATGAGCACACCCAGCAGCTCTCCACTGTTGAGTGCAACTGCCCATGCCAGCTACACGCTCCAGATGCGCTCCTGCCTGAGTAGACAGGGAATACTGGAGTTCCTGAGCCAGTGGGGAGAAGAGGCTGTGCAGGCACAGCTCCGATCCAGACGAAGAAACACTGACATCTACAAGCAGATTGCTCGGGGGATGCAGGAGAAGGGGTTCGACAGGGACCAGCAGGCATACCAGAAAGCCAGGGAAGCCAACAGTCAATCTGGTGCTAAGCCCCAGACCTGCTGCTTTTATAAAGAGCCGCATGCCATACTTAGCAGAGACCCCACCGCCACCCATCACACCACGGTGGATGCCTCTGAAGAGCCAGAGTAACAAGCCCAGTGGATTTTCCCACACCAAAATTACTTCCCACTGACTCGTAATAATCCAGCATGGCAAATTTCCACAGCATGACCGCCACTTGCTTCTCCACTGTCAGTACAGCTCTCAGTTTGATATTCCTGTGTTGGATGGCTGGAGTGGCTCGGCATATAGATCCAGAAATGTGGCCTTGTGCATCCAAAAGTTCTGCAGGCACTGCTCATCATCCCAAACCTGCATTACAAAGCAATCCCACCAGCCATGGCTTGTTTCTTAGGTTCAGAAGCAGCTGCTCCATGAATGCCACCAAACTGGTTCTCGCTACGTTCCACAGCAAACTGACCATGAGGAAATCATAATGTTTCCCACAGTTCTTCTTCTGGCTCTGCAAATACCAGAGGATTGTGTGTCTTGTGCTTGCAATGCTCATGACAATAGTGCAGAGCTGTGCCGGCTCCATGCTTCTGTCAGAGATGGTGGACAGTGACAAGTCCTGCGCGGATTCATGGGAAATTTAAAATAGCTGCGGAAATTACAGGATAGAGCTATTATGGGATGGAGAACATCACATTATGGGAAATTGACTCCTTGCTCTCAGTCACCCCTGCGCAACTTACTTCTGCCCCACCATGAGTTACCAAAACTACCCAAAAGACAGCGTGCTGAATGGTAGCAGGATGCATACTGGGATACCTATCTCTGGTGCATTGCACTGTGCTTGGACACAACCTCTCCTGGTGCATACAAGCAGCACTGATGCATACAGCCAAGTATGCATGTGCACAAGTGATATACTGACTGCAGCGGCTGTATGCCAATGTAACTTGGGTCAGCAAAACTTTATAGTGTAGACACGGCCTAAGATGAACTGGGCCCTGCACAGGAGAACACACTGTAGGGAACAATCCTGACTGGCTGGAAGATGGTCTCTTCTATCAGCTCAGACAGTGAAGCCAGACTATTTGGCTTCATTTCTCAGCTCTCTAGCATGTGCAGGTTTGTAGAGGGTTTGCCAGGACTGCAGGAAAGATTTCACTCCAGAAATAGACTTGTTACATTGAATTTAAAAAAAAGTCATACCATTAGTTGTCAGGTTTTATAAAACTTTTTTGTATAAAAGCCCACTAAAATCTAGATTTGGGACTTTAAATTGTTTAAAAGCATCCCAGGTTATACCAGACTCCCAAACACAGACTTGGTCCATTAAGACTCATGTCTTCAGCACCTGCTGAACTCCAATGGCAAGTGACAAACATCACTGGAACGATAACGGTTCAGGATCCCTAGCTGGGCAGCGTGTAGGCCATTGATACAGAGTGGAAAGCAGATGTTTGAGAACATATATGACAATGCTCCTTCCTTCCTTATCTGAACAGCTGTCTAAATGGGATCAGATGGCATGACCATTGAGTAGCTCAGAATCAAATTTAGCAGCAGAACTTCACCTACTGAACCTACCTATATTGGTTATTTCCACCACCTGTAGTGAGAAAAACCTATCAACTTCTCTCTCAGGAGCAGAACTTGTTTGGAACTTATGCACAGCACTTGTCCATGCTGTCCTCAATTGCTTCCCACATGTAGTTGTTAAACCCCCTGAATTCTGCCTTGCATCCCTCTTCCCCTTTCAGTGCTGGGTCTTTCCTGAGCAGCTAAAAGGAAAACTATGCAGTAACTATGCAATGTGAATAAGCCACCACCAAAAACTGAGCTTAGAACCTCCAAACTCATTTTACTCGTGAGCTTTAGCAGCATCCAAACCTGGCAGATAGGTTTGGTTAGGAGCTTTCCACAGGGGCTACTTCTCCCCCTCTCATGCCGCATTTTGACACTGCCTTTTAAAGGTTGCTACCACCGTGTCTTAGGTGATTGGGCCCCGGGTGTAGAGCCACATCCTACCCTTTGCTAAGGTGACCATATTTCCCAAAGAGAAAACGGGCACCCCCAGCTGCTCGCCCAAGGGGTCCCTGCCCCATGCTGTTGCCCATCGCTGGAACCCTGCACTTCTCCCCCTCCCCCCACGCAAGGCTGTTGCCTGGTCGCTGGAACCCTGCGGGGGCCCACATGCTGGAACGCTGCCCCCTCCCCCCAGCCCCGCCTCCCCCGCGGGGACTGGCATCTCTGCAGTCACCTCCTCTGCACTGCATCCCACCTTTTTTTTTCCAAAAGTGGGCACTTGTCCTGTTTAGTTTTGCCAACTGATCAAGTCAGCAAGAGCAAACGGGACAAATGCCCACTTTTGGAAAAAAAAAAAAAAAAATCGGGACGGCCAGGACAGAGCTTAAAAAAAAAAAAAAAAGGGACTTATCCCAGCCAAAACGGGACATATGGTCACCTTACCCTTTGCACAGGCAGCTTCACTGAAGCCAATTAGAGGTGCAGAGGGGTTAGGTCATGGTGGAATTTGGCTCCTCGCCCTACTTGTTTTTCTGAGTCCCTTTAGGTTTCTTTAGACTCCCTGGTATTACACTGTGGTTTACGTTACATTCACTCTGAATCACTGACCAGCGCCTCAAGCACCTGAGTGGGGAGCATTTTACAATGCTGCTGTTCTCTGTCCCAGACTCTGCACAGCCCAACCTGTGCGCAAAGCCCCAGGGCACACAGCCCGTCAGCTGCATGTTAACGAGGGGCGAGCCCAGTGGGTTGGGCACAGCTGTGGAGGAGAAAGTGAACTGAAGCCAAGTTAATTATCCAGCCTGCTAGGAAATGAAGGGAGGAGGGAGAGGCCTGCTGCTGTGGGTTCCTTCCTCATCACAGTGCAGCCACACAGGAACACAGCACCTTTCCTTGCCCACTCGGTCACAACAGCCCTGTCTAACAGTGTCCCCTCTCCCTAGGGTGACCAGACAGCAAATGTGAAAAATCGGGACAGGGGGTGGGAGAGGGGGTAATAGGAGCCTATATAAGAAAAAGACCCAAAAATCGGGACTGTCCCTATAAAATCGGGACATCTGGTCACCCTACCTCTCCCCGCCAATTGCTTGATCACCACACCCGCTCCTCCTGCCTGCACCCCTCCCTAAACATGGGCCGGATAGTAAGGCACTGAACTTGGTGGGCAGGTTTCTCCTGACTTCAGTTGCTATGGAAACCTTCCTGAAAGCAGTCATCTGGGACCTGCCTGAGAGAGAGACAGCCCTGCTGCTGGCCTGTCATTGCCAGGGGCGTGAGAGGCCAGAGTGGAGGTGGATGAATCATGCCAGGAAAGCAGGAAGGTGCCATCAGCTGCTGCACAGGGAGACAGTGAATTGGAACCCGTCCAAGGATCCAAGCGTCTCACCATGAAAGTGCCAAAGCCATACCACAATAGCCCTCTGACTCCCCACCTTGGTGGGGCAAAGATTTCTCCACACCAGCGGCTCTCAAGGGGGGCGTCCAGCATTGTCTTGGGAGGACAACTCCACTCCCTAAGTACAGCTGCTCATCTGATCCATCTCAAGTAGCTGCTAGGGGCACCCTTAAACTATTTGCCTGATCTTGATGAATCCTAGCAGTAGTATTATTACGAAAAAACATTCATAGCACGAAGCTGCTTTAGACATTAAAACATGAATTCAGTTCACTCCCTGCCCCAGCTCCAGTAAAATGTCACAGGGAACTGGGGAAAAGGATTCTGGGGCACATCAAGGGCTCAGTGGGGAGTGGGTACATGCTGGAGGAGAAAGGTCAAGGTCAATGTGTTCTACACATTCCCTGTGGCCCCATACCACAACTGCACTCCCTTGACTGACCGATGTCGGGCCAAAGCAGCCCTCACCTCTTCCAAGGAGACAGTCTGTACACTCCCCACCCCCAAGGAACTTCCAGCTGATACAAAACCAGGAGGTGCAATTTTAAATGGATTTCAGAGATGGACAGAAAGCCAAGGAAGGGGACAGGATGAACCAGTTAGAGTGACAGTGGATGAATTGTGAGACAGACTGTTAAGAAGCCGGTGAAGATAACATAGGATGAGGGTCCCTCATTTCCAAGAGCACGGGGATTATACCATTTGAGCACCGTGGAGTCCCCTGCATTATACAGCGAAGTAATAGGATATTGAAAATACAGAGGATCTTACTGGAAAATTCCAGTTACAGGAAAAGTGCTGTGATGAATTACCTTAAAAAAAAAAAAAAGAGAGAGAGAGAAAATGTTATGGCTGCAAGGTCAGCATCCCAAAGTTAGGGTATTGTCTGTATAACCTTAACTCTGCCCCCTGCGTTATGACAGTCCTTACATGATTGCATGCTATTTCTCATGTAGGCTTGACTGTCAGTAGTGCTGAACACCCACAATTCTAACTGCAGCCAGTGGGAACTGTAGGTGATTAACATGTCTGAAAATCTGTCCCATACAATTTTTTCTATTACCCCAAATACACATTTCCTCTTGTAGTGACACCACTGCTCTGTATACCAGGTCCATAAAATAATTTCTATACACAACGGGTAGTGAACAAAGCAAGAGCTCTTGCAGCGCTTGTTCAAAATGCACACATTCAATATTGCAGCTAAGTTAGCCATGCAATTCGCACAATGCACTCTTCCCACAGCCACAACACGGCAAGGAGCGCTAAGAAATTATATCCGTGGAAGTGCAAGCTTTCAAACCCTCAGAACTCTCTCAAATCAAACCCAGTTTTTACCTAACATTCTCTGTCCCATTTGAGAACAATTTCCATGCAAAAAGTCAATTTCCAGTGTCTAGACATTCTGGTGCTACAGCTACTATCACCAGAAGACCAACACAAAAAAACCACAACATACGGCAAGAATATCAGCAGATATAGTTAAATACTATGGAAGTCCCCTGTGATGTTTTCGGGAACATCCACACCAGTAGTGTTCTGTCACAGCCTGCCCTGTAACCTTGAGTGCCTTTATGCTGTCCAGTTTTGGTTCAGAGCCCTGACACCAGTAGCCTGCCCACAAGCACAAAAGGTACATCTACATTGAAAAAAAACCCAATACCCCCACACCTATAGCAGCAAGTCTCAGTGCCCGGGTCAACTGACTTGCAGGGCTCACACTGCAGGGCTCACAATCCTGCTTGGGTTGGAGCCTGGGCTCTGAAACCTGGTGAGAGGGGTGGTTCTCAGAGCTGGGGCTCCAGCCCAGTGGTAACACCTGCACTGCTATTGTGAGTCCCACAGCGAGAGCACAAATCAGTTGACCTGGGCTTTGAGACTCACTGATGCGGAAATATTTTGCAGCGTAGATATACTCAAATTCTCACCCTGGTTTCCACCAGCCTAGTTACACCTTGCAGGGTGACGCCAACAGCACTACCAGTCCTGTGTCTCCCCAGATCCAGCCACCCTGAGTTCTTAACTACCAGACACTTGGGACTTTTCCCCTCTGGTTCATCTCCCCCGAAGGTGTGAAACTAATCCCCAGCTGGCAGCTTGCTTTGGCATATGCTCTCCACACAGTCTGCACACCAGAGACATGCTTGAGGCAAAAAATAAACAAAAGGTGTATTTAATAGAAATATCATATTCAAGAAATGGAAGTCGTGCGGGAGAGCAAACATACACAAATTACACTGAAAACAAACAAAGGTGCAACTTCAGGCTTTATACTTTTGAATTAGATAAAAATACCTTTTCTAATACAAGTTACCTATTGCTCCACTGTTTCCCAGCGTACCCAGTCCCAGAAGATCCAGATTTCATGGACAATACCTGCCAAGTGACTGTCCCTCACGTCAAACCCTTCACTTTTTAAGAAGTTTTCAGGTTTCTTTTCTTCTTTAGTCACTATTGATATTCCAAGCGGGAAAAACTCCCTCGTTTCTTAGGCCTTGTCTACACTGCCACTTACAGCACTGAAACTTTCTTCGCTCAGGGATGTGAAAGAACACCCCCCTGAGCGATGCAAGTTTCAGCGCTGTAAAGTGCGACTACACAGCCACATTAAAGCACTGCCGCGGCAGCGCTTTAACGTTGGCTGTGTAGACTAGCCCGTAGTTTTCCAAGACTGGTGTTTTCTTTTCAGTTTCAGGTTGTTTCAATGTTTTCCCATTAACTTTAATGGTCCATCATTTGTCTTTTCCTGGGTTGTACAATTCTAGGTGCTTGGAGCTAGTCTCATCTGGTTGGGGAGGCAGCCCCTTCCCTGCCTGACTGCCCCACTGCGAGATGGAGCTGAATGTTGCAACACAAATTATGAAAAGTTTTATATAT